>NC_088402.1:83246489-83248989 GCF_034236695.1 Oncorhynchus nerka
GAGGGGGAGAGAGAGATTATAAAGAGGGGGAGAGAGAGATTATAAAGAGGGGGAGAGAGAGATTATAAAGAAGGGGAGAGAGAGATTATAAAGAGGGGGAGAGAGAGATTATAAAGAGGGGGAGAGAGAGATTATAAAGAGGGGGAGAGAGAGATTATAAAGAGGGGGAGAGAGAGATTATAAAGAAGGGGAGAGAGAGATTATAAAGAGGGGGAGAGAGAGATTATAAAGAGGGGAGAGAGATTATAAAGAGGGGAGAGAGAGATTATAAAGAGGGGGAGAGAGAGATTATAAAGAGGGGGAGAGAGAGATTATAAAGAAGGGGAGAGAGAGATTATAAAGAGGGGGAGAGAGAGATTATAAAGAGGGGGAGAGAGAGATTATAAAGAGGGGGAGAGAGAGATTATAAAGAAGGGAGAGAGAGATTATAAAGAGGGGGAGAGAGAGATTATAAAGAGGGGGAGAGAGAGATTATAAAGAAGGGGAGAGAGATATTATAAAGAAGGGGAGAGAGATTATAAAGAGGCGGAGAGAGAGATTATAAAGAGGGGGAGAGAGATATTATAAAGAAGGGGAGAGAGATTATAAAGAGGCGGAGAGAGAGATTATAAAGAGGGGGAGAGAGAGATTATAAAGAGGGGGAGAGAGAGATTATAAAGAAGGGGAGAGAGATTATAAAGAAGGGGAGAGAGATATTATAAAGAAGGGGAGAGAGATTATAAAGAGGCGGAGAGAGAGATTATAAAGAGGGGGAGAGAGAGATTATAAAGAGGGGGAGAGAGAGATTATAAAGAAGGGGAGAGAGAGATTATAAAGAGGGGAGAGAGAGATTATGAAGAGGGGGAGAGAGAGATTATAAAGAGGGGGAGAGAGATTATAAAGAGGGGGAGAGAGAGATTATAAAGAAGGGGAGAGAGAGATTATAAAGAGGGGGAGAGAGAGATTATAAAGAGGGGGAGAGAGATATTATAAAGAAGGGGAGAGAGAGATTATAAAGAGGGGGAGAGAGAGATTATAAAGAGCGGGAGAGAGAGATTATAAAGAAGGGGAGAGAGATATTATAAAGAAGGGGAGAGATTATAAAGAGGCGGAGAGAGAGATTATAAAGAGGGGGAGAGAGAGATTATAAAGAGGGGGAGAGAGAGATTATAAAGAAGGGGTGAGAGAGATTATAAAGAAGGGGAGAGAGATATTATAAAGAGGGGGAGAGAGAGATTATGAAGAGGGGGAGAGAGAGATTATAAAGAGGGGGAGAGAGAGATTATAAAGAAGGGGAAAGAGAGATTATAAAGAGGGGGAGAGAGAGATTATAAAGAGGGGGAGAGAGAGATTATAAAGAGGGGGAGAGAGAGATTATAAAGAAGGGAGAGAGAGATTATAAAGAGGGGGAGAGAGAGATTATAAAGAGGGGGAGAGAGAGATTATAAAAAGGGGAGAGAGAGAGATTATAAAGAGGGGGAGAGAGAGATTATAAAGAGGGGGAGAGAGAGATTATAAAGAGGGGGAGAGATAGATTATAAAGAGGGGGAGAGAGATTATAAAGAGGGGGAGAGAGAGATTATAAAGAGGGGGAGAGAGAGATTATAAAGAGGGGAGAGAGAGATTATAAAGAGGGGGAGAGAGAGATTATAAAGAGGGGAGAGAGAGATTATAAAGAAGGGGAGAGAGAGATTATAAAGAGGGGGAGAGAGAGATTATAAAGAGGGGGAGAGAGAGATTATAAAGAGGGGGAGAGAGAGATTATAAAGAGGGGGAGAGAGAGATTATAAAGAGGGGAGAGAGAGATTATAAAGAGAGGGAGAGAGAGATTATAAAGAGGGGGAGAGAGAGATTATAAAGAAGGGAGAGAGAGATTATAAAGAGGGGGAGAGAGAGATTATAAAGAGGGGGAGAGAGAGATTATAAAGAGGGGGAGAGAGAGATTATAAAGAGGGGGAGAGAGAGATTATAAAGAGGGGAGAGAGAGATTATAAAGAGGGGGAGAGAGAGATTATAAAGAGAGGGAGAGAGATATTATAAAGAGGGGGAGAGAGAGATTATAAAGAGGGGGAGAGAGAGATTGGAAGGAAACGATGGAGCAGAGCTGTAGAGGAGAGGGAGAGATAGAGACTGTAGGGGAAAGAGATGATTTTGAATAAGGGAGGAGGAGGAGAAGGAGACAGATGGAAGGGGTGAGTTGTCATCACATAGCCTTCAGACAGCTGTTCTTTGATATATTAGTGGACACACACACACACACACACATATATATAGGGACCCTGTTTTTGTTAAAGGGGAGGGGGGATAAGTGGCTGACCATTTGTGGACGTGCGTTAGGTTAGTGTAGCAGGGTAGCAGGGTAGCAGGCACGGAGGATGGGAACAGTTGTTTCCAAAACTACGAGCAAGAAGCACAGTGACACATCTAAGGTATTTACTTCAGAGGAGTTTGAGTGTTTTAGAGAGCGTTGAAAAGGAGACTATAAAATACCGACCGACGATCTTACATGGGATTCGCTTTT
>NC_088402.1:83253989-83321489 GCF_034236695.1 Oncorhynchus nerka
CCTGGTTTAGTCCTAACAAACCGCCTACTGCTGCCTGGTCTAGTCTTGCTGCTTGGTCTAGTCTTGCTGCCTGGTTTAGTCCTGCTGTCTGGTTTAGTACTGCTGCCTGGTTTAGTCCTGCTGCCTGGTTTAGTACTGCTGCCTGGTTTAGTCCTGCTGCCTGGTCTAGTCCTGCTGCCTGGTCTAGTCCTGCTGCCTGATCTAGTCCTGCTGCCTGGTTTAGTCCTGCTGTCTGGTCTAGTCTTGCTGCCTGGTCTAGTCCTGCTGCCTGGTCTAGTCCTGCTGCCTGTTTTAGTCCTGCTGCCTGGTCTAGTCCTGCTGTCTGGTCTAGTCCCGCTGCCTGGTTTAGTCTTGCTGCCTGTTTTAGTCCTGCTGCCTGGTCTAGTCCTGCTGTCTGGTCTAGTCCTGCTGCCTGGTCTAGTCCTGCTGCCTGTTTTAGTCCTGCTGCCTGGTCTAGTCCTGCTGTCTGGTCTAGTCCCGCTGCCTGGTTTAGTCTTGCTGCCTGGTCTAGTCCTGCTGCCTGATCTAGTCCTGCTGCCTGGTCTAGTCCCGCTGCCTGGTTTAGTCCTGCTGCCTGGTCTAGTCCTGCTGCCTGGTCTAGTCCTGCTGCCTGTTTTAGTCTTGCTGCCTGGTCTAGTCCTGCTGCCTGATCTAGTCCTGCTGCCTGGTCTAGTCCCGCTGCCTGGTTTAGTCCTGCTGCCTGGTTTAGTCCTGCTGTCTGGTCTAGTCCTGCTGCCTGGTTTAGTCCTGCTGTCTGGTTTAGTCCTGCTGTCTGGTCTAGTCCTGCTGCCTGGTCTAGTCCTGCTGCCTGGTTTAGTCCTGCTGCCTGGTCTAGTCCTGCTGCCTGGTCTAGTCCTGCTGCCTGGTCTAGTCCTGCTGCCTGGTTTAGTCCTGCTGCCTGGTTTAGTCCTGCTGCCTGGTCTAGTCCTGCTGCCTGGTCTAGTCCTGCTGCCTGATCTAGTCCTGCTGCCTGGTTTAGTCCTGCTGCCTGGTTTAGTCCTGCTGCCTGGTTTAGTCCTGCTGCCTGGTTTAGTCCTGCTGCCTGGTCTAGTCCTGCTGCCTGGTTTAGTCCTGCTGCCTGCAACAGATGGGAATGACCTGAGTATTTTTTCTCTCTCTCGCTTAGTCTCTTTCTCTCGCTTAGTCTCTTTCTCTCTCTTCGTCTCTCTCTTACTCTTTCTCTTTCTCTTTCTTTCTTTTTATCTCTCTCACTTCCTCTCGTCACTTCCTGTTGAACACGAGACAAGGAAGAGTTTGGTTTGTTGGTTTGGAAAGTTTTGAAAATCGTTTGAAAAAGTTTGGTTATAGCTAGCTCCCTTTTGAGTTTGGATCCAGCGACACGGTTGGCATCAGTTGCTGGGACGCTACAATTTTTCCAGTGATCCTGCTGACCAAGGCCGGGTCTGAGGAGCTGTTTGGTATAGCAGCTAGCCTAGCTAGCTGCCTATCAAGCTACCAGGGTTTTCCTGAGGGCTTGAACGCAGCCCGCGGGAGGTTAGCCTTTGTAGCTGGGACAGGGGATTGTCTCGGGCTTGGGGCTGTCTAGACGCTTGATATTTTGTTGTTGTTGTTTTCAATATTCCCTGTGACCTGCCCTGTCTGAAACTGCGAGGAGTAAAAGCATATAGCCTATCATCCTCAGACCAACCTGACCGAGAGGGTAAACCGAACCCTGAAGGGGATGATTGCTTCATTCGTGGGGGATCAGCACACAAGGTGGGATCAGCATCTCCCTGAATTTCGCTTTGCACTGAACTCTGCCGTACAGGAGACTTCTGGGGTCACTCCCGCCGAACTCCACCTGGGAAGACCACTAAAAGGTCCGATGGACAGGGTCTTGCAAAGTTCAAATGTTTCACCTGACTGCCCAGCGTTTGATGCCGTACAACACCACCACACCTTGCTAGCCAGAGTGGAGGCCAGCAAAACCAAAGCCAAACAACGACAGCTGAGAAACTATGACAAACATAGACGAGACGTGTGTTTTCCACCCAGTCTCGTGTCTGGATACGTTCCCATCATCTGTCAAAGGCATCTAAGAAGTTCACTGCCAAGCTAGCTTCGAGATGGAAAGGTCCATACCGTGTAGTGCAGCAGTTGGGACCAGTGAACTACTTGGTCTGTTTGGAGGACACTGGGGAAGATGTCAGGACAGTGCATGTTGTTGACCTGCAGCCCTGCTACCCTACGGCAGAAGAGCTGGATCGCAGGCAAAAGCAACACCTGCAGGACCTCTTCGTGGAGGACTCTGATGAGGACTTCCCTGGTTTTGTGTAGCAGGAACATGAACTTGTCAAAGCCTGCAACCTCTTTGTTTCTACAGGCATTGTTTTTTCATGGGGGGAGGAGTGTGGCGAAATCTGCTCGGAGCCTTCACCGTGCGCTGCCACTTTAAGAGCGCATGAGCAGTAAGGAAGGAGGAGATAAAGAGTTCGTTCAGCTCTTTGGGGAGGAGCTCTTGGGTGGCGCGACAGTTTGATTGTGTGTGCTGTGCTGCAGAAGTTTTGTTTGTTTTCAGCGTTTGTAGTTTATAATGTATTTAACTCAATCATCGGTGTGATCGCTTTAGATCGTGGTTGTTTTTGTTTGGGACCGCGCCTGTTATGGATCGCATGGATTCGTAGCAACATTGTTGCGAAGCTTTAACATACAAAGCAACAAACCATCGGACAGTCAGACGGTACACGGCAGGCCTGAAGACCACAGCGAAGATTTCTCTTTTTCTCTCTCTTTCTCTTCCCTCTCGTTCCAGTGCTTTACCCTGCAACAGACTCTCTATTTTTCAAATGCACTTCCCCTTGAAGTTCATTAGAGCTGGACTATTATTGCCCTGCCAGAAGTATTTTGATGGACATTTTAGTTAAAAGGGAGGTTGCTTGCAAGTTGTGTATTGTTATGTGAACTGTATTGAGGTGAGGTGTACTAATGACATGTGGCCGAGAAGACTGTGGACATTTTTAAGGCCTTTGTTGTGTCGATGAACACCCCCCACATTCATACCCTCTGCACTCATCCACTAGAAAATAATACAGATTATTGCAAATCCTATGTTGATGACTGGGGTCGTTCTTGTATGAAGTTGCTGTTGAATTGCTCTGCCATTATTAGTATTATTGTATGAGGTATTCTTGTTTGGGTTACCCCTGTGCTGTGATGTGGGTTTTATATGGTGTGTATTCTCTTTTCTCTCCACTGGCTATCTGGTAAACAGGCTACACTCTAGGCAGTCTCTTCTGCTGATGTGTGTGGGTCTGGTAGTGGTACTCTCTCTATTCTACTCTTTTCCTTTCGGCATGGTTAATACCTGCCTGGCGCCCGAACAAAATCTTTCTTTGCCCCTCTCTAATAAATACCGCTACAACCTACTGTTGTTACCATGACAAACACCAAAGCCGGTGGGAGTACCGTTGAGGACAGTGGTGTCTCTCTATCACAGGTGAAGGATCTTTTATACGAACAAAAATAGTTCTGCAAGCAGTTGTTACAACAAAAACAAAATAGCTTCAAGTGTTTTGTCCAAATACTGGTGGAGTCAACTAATAAAAGAATGGACGACCTGACCAGAGAGGTCCATACCTGAAGAACAGTTTGCAGTTCTCCCAAGATCAGCTCGATGAGTTTAAACAGGAGAACAGCAAGGTGACAAATCATTGAGAGAGGACATCAGTTCTGTATGTGAATCCATGATAACAATTACAAAGAAATCAGATTATCTCGAGGGACAATCAAGGCGGAACAACATGGTTGTGGACGGAATTGCAGAATCTCCACATGAGACCTGGACGGAGTCTGAGGACAAAGTGAGGGAAAGTATCTCGGAGAAACTGAAGATGGACCACAGGAAGATTGAGGTGAAGCACGCCCACAGGACTGGAAAACCCACCACCGGCCTAGGTGAAAGGCCCATTCCAATAGTGGTCAAGTTCCTGAGGTTCAAGGACAAGGTAGCTGTGGGGACATTGCTTACATCCGCTATGGCAGGCTCATTTTCCAGCCTCCTTCTCAAAAGCCTGGAAGGGATAAGAGAGCCAACCCTATGGGTTCGTAGCTTCAACCTCGTAGCACACACACACATACACACACCAACTGATTAATGGACTGCTGAATGTATATTGTTTTCTCTTGCTTTGTTTGCTATTTTCCACATTATGTCTATCGCTGATCAGCTACCCAGGAAAGGGCTGATAATAGCTCATATTATTATATGTAGCCTTAGAAATAAGGTTAATGAAATCAATAACATCATATATTAGCATCAGATAACATTCATATATTAGCATCAGATAACATTCATATATTAGCCATTTCTGTGACACACTTAGATAATTAATTTGATGATACAGCATTATAAATACAAGGATATAACATCTACAGAAGAGACAGGAATGCTTATGGGGGTGGTGTCGCTGTATACAGTATATTCAGAGCCATATCCCTGTAATGCTTAGAGAAGATCTTATGTCAAGTGTTATTGAAGTGTTGTGGTTGCAGGTTCACCTGGCACATCTAAAGCCTTTTCTGTTGGGGTGTTGCTATAGGCCACCGAGTGTGTCAGTATCAGTATCTAAATGATATGTTTGAAATGCTTGATAGTGTATGTGATGTAAACAGAGAGGTCTACTTTCTTGGGGACCTGAATATTGACTGGTTTTCATCAAGCTGTCCGCTCAAGAGGAAGCTTCTCACTGTAACCAGTGCCTGTAATCTGGTTCAGGTTATTAATCAATTTACCAGGAGGTTTACAAACACTACAGGAACAAGATCATCCACATGTATTGATCACATGTTTACTAATACTGTAGAACTTTGTTCTAAAGCTGTATCCGTACCCATTGGATACAGTGATCACATTATAGTGGTTATATCCAGGAAAGCCTAAGTTCCAACAGCTGGGCCTAAAATAGTATATAAGAAATCATACAAAAGATTTTGATGTGACTCTTATGTGGATGATGTTACAAATATTTGTTGGTCTGATGTGATTAATAAGGAGCATCCAGGCGCTGTACTTGATGAATTTATGAACTTGCTTCTTCCAATTATTGATAAACATGCACCTGGTATGAAACTGACTGTTAGAGCTGTTGAGGCTCCATGGATTGATGAGGAACTGAAAAACTGTGCGGCTGAAAGAGATGGGGCAAAAGCAGTGGCTAATAAGTCTGGCTGCACATCTGACGGTTTGAATTACTGCAAATTGAGAAATTATGTTACTAAACTCAACAACAAAACATTATAAACTGTATTATGAAACCAAGATCAATGATATAAAGAATGACGGGGAAAAACCTTGGAGTACTTTCAATGAAATTATGGGCAGAATTTCATCGAATCAGATGGCTTATTCATCACAAAACCATTTGATGTTGCCAATTATTTTAATGATTACTTCATTGACAAAGTGGGCAAACTTAGGCAGGAAATGCCAACAACAAACAGTGAGCCATTGTACATCGTACGTAAACATTTTTTAAAAGAATACTGAAGGAAAAGCACTGCAAGTTTGAATTTTGTAAAGTTATTGTGGGAGAGGTGGAAAAAGTATTGTTATCGATCAATAATGACAACTTAGATGGAAGGCTACTGAGGATGTTAGCTGACTCCATAGCCACTCCTATCTGTTAATCTAAACCTAGAATAAAGTATTTGTCTTCAGGCCTGGAAGGATGCCAAAGTCATTATGCTACCCAAGAGTGGTAAAGTGGCCTTTACTGGTTCTAACAGCTCTTAGCAAACTGTTGAAAAAAATGGTGTTTGACCAAAAACAATACAAATTAACAACAGACTTTCAACATGCTTATAGTGAAGAACACTCAACATGTACTGCAATGACACAAATGACTGATGATTGGTTGAAAGAAATGTATAATAAGATTGTGGGAGCTGTGGTGCTAGATTTCAGTGCAGCCATTGATATTTTTGTTATGGCTTTTCAAACGGCTATATCGTGGATTCAGAGCTATCTATCTAATATAACTCAAACAGTTTACTTGAATGGAAGCTTCCCTAATGTCAAACATGTAAAGAGTGGTGTACCGCAGGGCAGCTCTCTAGGCCCTCTACTCTTTTTTATTTTGACCTATGACCTGTCAATGACATTAATAAACAAAGCATGTGTGTCCATGTATGCCGATGATTCAACCATATACGCATCAGCAACCAGAGCTAATGAAGTCACTGAAACCCTTAACAAAGAGTTGTAGTCTGTTTTGGAATGAGTGGCCAGAATTGAACTCTAAAACTCTCTAAAACTAAGAGCACTGTGTTTGGTACAAATCATTCCCTAAGTTCTAGTACTCAGCTGACTCTGGTAATGATGGCTGTTGAACAAGTTGAGTGTTGTCACGTCTTGCTCTTCATTGTAATCAGAGGGATAATATTAATACTAGTTGAGAAAAGACTGACTGCTCCACTTCTTGTTTTTATTGGCAACATTAATGTGTTGGATATTCCAAGTTGTTTGTATAGTCAATTAACACACAGCACTGACACAAACAATTACCAGACTTGCTGTTGGGGGTCTTATCACTGTCCCCAGGTTTAAAACAAATTCAAGAAAATGCACAGTATTATACAGGGCCACGAGTGCATGGAATTTCCTTCCATCTTACATCAAGTGAACAGCAAACCTGTTTTAAAAAAACACCTCGTGGCACAACTCCTCTCCCCGATGTGACCTACGTTTGTTTTCAAATCTAATCAAATGTATTTATATAGCCCTTCTTACATCAGCTCTTTTTCTCAGTGTTTCTCCTCGTCTCTCTCTCTCTCTCTCTCTCTCTCTCGCCCTTTCTCTCTTTTTCTCAGTGTTTCTCCTTCTCTCTCTCTTGCTCTCTCTCTCTCTTTTTCTCAGTGTTTCTCCTCCTCTCTCTCTTTCTGTTTCCATGTTTCTCTTTCTCCCCTCTTCCTTTCTCCCTCTCCCCCCTGATGTTCCTTTTAATGGCGTAGAAGTTCTCCCCCCTATCTGTCTCTCTCCCTCCTCTCTCTCTCCTCCTCCATAAGGTCTATAGGGTCCATATGGTCCATACTATCATCACCATCACCACACCACTACAATCATCACCACACCACTAATATCATCACCACACCACTACTATCATCACCACTACACTACTATCATCACCACTACACTACTATCATCACCACTACACTACTATAATCACCACTACACTACTATCATCACCACTACAATACTATCAACACCACTACACGACTATCATCACCACACCACTAATATCATCACCACTACAATACTATAATCACCACTACACTACTATCACAATACTATCATCACCACTACACTACTATCATCACCACTACACTACTATCATCACCACATCACCACTACAATATCATCACCACTACACTACTATCATCACCACTACACTACTATCATCACCACACTACTACTAACACAGCCCACATCAATCATCACACTACAATACATCACCACTACACTCATCATCACCACTACACTACTACTATCACCACATCACCACTACACTACACTAATATCATCACCACACCACTACTATCATCACCACTACACTACATCATCACCACTACACTACTATCATCACCACTACACTACTATCATCACCACTACTATCATCACACACTACACTACTATCACCACTCACCACCACTACACTACTCACCACACACTACTATCATCACCACTACTATCATCACCACTACACTACTATCATCACCACATCACCACTACTACTATCATCACCACACACTACTACTCACCACTACTATCATCACCACACTACTACTATCATCACACCACTACACTACTATCATCACCACACTACTACTAACACATCATCACCACTACACTACTATCATCACCACTACACTACTATCATCACCACACCACTACTATCATCACCACTACACTACTATCATCACCACTACTATCATCACCACTACACTACTATCATCACCACACTACTACTAACACAGCCCACACCACTACACGACTATCATCACCACACCACTACTATCATCACCACTACACTACTATCATCACCACACTACTACTAACACAGCCCACACCACTACACTACTATAATCACCACTACACTACTATCATCACCACTACAATACTATCATCACCACTACACTACTATCATCACCACTACACTACTATCATCACCACTACACTACTATCATCACCACTACACTACTATCATCACCACTACAATACTATCATCACCACTACACTACAATCATCAGCACTACAATACTATCACCACTACACTACTATCATCACCACACTACTACTAACACAGCCCACATCACTACACGACTATCATCACCACTACACGACTATCATCACCACTACACTACTATCATCACCACTACACTACTATCATCACCACTACACTAATATCATCACCACTACACTAATATAATCACCACTACACTAATATCATCACCACACCACTACTATCATCACCACTACACTACTATAATCACCACTACACTAATATAATCACCACTACACTAATATCATCACCACACCACTACTATCATCACCACTACACTACTATCATCACCACTACACTACTATAATCACCACTACACTACTATCATCACCACACTACTACTAACACAGACCACACCACTACTATCATCACCACTACACTACTATCATCACCACACTACTACTAACACAGCCCACACCACTACACGACTATCATCACCACACCACTACTATCATCACCACTACACTACTATCATCACCACACTACTACTAACACAGCCCACACCACTACACTACTATCATCACCACTACACGACTATCATCACCACACCACTACTATCGTCACCACTACACTACTATCATCACCACTACTATCATCACCACTACACTACTATCATCACCACACTACTACTAACACAGCCCACACCACTACACGACTATCATCACCACACCACTACTATCATCACCACTACACTACTATCATCACCACACTACTACTAACACAGCCCACACCACTACACTACTATCATCACCACTACACGACTATCATCACCACACCACTACTATCATCACCACTACACTACTATCATCACCACTACACTACTATCATCACCACTACACTACTATAATCACCACTACAATACTATAATCACCACTACACTACTATCATCACCACTACACTACTATCATCACCACTACACTACTATCATCACCACTACACTACTATCATCACCACTACACTACTATAATCACCACTACAATACTATAATCACCACTACAATACTATAATCACCACTACAATACTATCATCACCACTACAATACTATCATCACCACTACACTACTACACTACTATCATCACCACTACAATACTATCATCACCACTACACTACTATCATCACCACTACACTACTATCATCACCACTACACTACTACACTACTATCATCACCACTACAATACTATCATCACCACTACACTACTATCATCACCACTACACTACTATCATCACCACTACACTACTACACTACTATCATCACCACTACAATACTATCATCACCACTACACTACTATCATCACCACTACACTACTATCATCACCACTACAATACTATCGTCACCACTACACTACTATCGTCACCACTACACTACTATCGTCACCACTACACTACTACACTACTATCATCACCACTACACTACTATCATCACCACTACAATACTATCATCACCACTACACTACTATCATCACCACTACACTACTATCATCACCACTACACTACTATCATCACCACTACAATACTATCGTCACCACTACACTACTATCGTCACCACTACACTACTATCGTCACCACTACACTACTATCGTCACCACTACACTACTATCGTCACCACTACAATACTATCATCACCACTACACTACTATCATCACCACTACACTACTATCATCACCACTACACTACTACACTACTATCACCACTACACTACTACACTACTATCACCACTACACTACTACACTACTATCATCACCACTACACTACTATCATCACCACTACACTACTAACACAGCCCACACCACTACTAACACAGCCCGCACCACTACTAACACAGCCCGCACCACTACTAACACAGCCCGCACCACTACTAACACAGCCCGCACCACTACTAACACAGCCCGCACCACTACTAACACAGCCCGCACCACTACTAACACAGCCCGCACCACTACTAACACAGACCGCACCACTACTAACACAGACCGCACCACTACTAACACAGACCGCACCACTACTAATACAGCCCACACCACTACTAATACAGCCCACACCACTACTAACACAGCCCACACCACTACTAACACAGCCCACACCACTACTAACACAGCCCACACCACTACTAACACAGCCCACACCACTACTAACACAGCCCACACCACTACTAACACAGCCCACACCACTACTAACACAGCCCACACCACTACTAACACAGCCCACACTACTACTAACACAGCCCACACTACTACTAACACAGCCCACACCACTTAAACACCGCCCACACCACTACTAACACAGCCCACACTACTACTAACACAGCCCACACCACTACTAACACAGCCCACACCACTACTAACACAGCCCACACCACTACTAACACAGCCCACACTACTACTAACACAGCCCACACCACTACTAACACAGCCCACACTACTACTAACACAGCCCACACTACTACTAACACAGCCCACACTACTACTAACACAGCCCACACTACTACTAACACAGCCCACACCACTACTAACACAGCCCACACTACTACTAACACAGCCCACACCACTACTAACACAGCCCACACTACTACTAACACAGCCCACACCACTACTAACACAGCCCACACCACTACTAACACAGCCCACACTACTACTAACACAGCCCACACTACTACTAACACAGCCCGCACCACTACTAACACAGCCCACACCACTACTAACACAGCCCACACTACTACTAACACAGCCCACACCAGTGCAATAGAGATTGTGTCATCTGTGGATCTGTTGGGGATGTATGCAAATTGGAGTTGGTTCTAGTGTTTCCTGTATAACTGTGTTGATGTGAGCCGCGACCAGCCTTTCAAAGCTATTCATGACTACAGATGTGAGTGCTACGGGTACATTTTAGACAGGTTACCTTGGTGTTCTTTGGCATAGGGACTATGGTGGTCTGCTTGAAACATGTTGGTATTACAGGTTGAAAATGTCAGTGAAGACACTTGCCAGTTGGTCAACGCACCAGGAGTACACGTCCTGGTCATCCGTCTGGCCCAGCAGGCAAATGTTTGACAATTCTACCGGTGCGTCTGAGTTTTTAAGCAGCACCTTACAGTATATAACATGGTGTCTCTCTGTCTGTGTCCTGTCCTCCAGGCCTGTATAAGATGCACTGGAACCCGGAGCATGCCCAGTCCCTCAGTCAGTCCCTCAGCCAGTCCCTCAGCCAGTGGCCTGAGCAGCACCTGGATGTGTCCTCCACCACCTCCTCACCGGCCCACAAGTCTGAGCTTTACACCGCTGGCCACGCCCACGGCCGAGGTGGCTACGCCTGGGCCAATGATGACATCTCAGCCCTCACCGCCTCCAACCTGCTGAAGAGCTATGCAGAGAAGTACTGTGATGTTCTAGACTCGCCATACGATCGTCCACCGGGGCCCGCTGTAGGGACCTACCCAGAGCCAGGGGCTTTCGGGGGCCTTATTGGCCTCAAGACTGAGCTGGAACCCTGGCCCCTGAGCCACAGTGCAGAGGGGCTCTACCCCGGGTCCCTGGATGGTCTGTCGGGCCCGAAGGCCGGGGCCACATCAGCAGGGCCCCCAGGGGCCAGCAATATGTCGGGGGTCAACAGTAACCTCTCAGAGTCTTGTTATAGTGGTAGCAGCTCCTCCTCTGGCTCTCACTCAGGTGACTACAACCGCCCCAGCTACAACGGTACCTACGTCTCGCCTGGCTACTGCCCCCAGCCCCCTTCAGCACTCCCCCCTGCCTCCCTCCAACACCCCCTCCAGCCCACACCCACCCTGTTGCCCAGCTACTCCCTCTCCACCTCGGTCTACAACTACCCCCCCAGCAGCTACCCCCACCAGCCCGGCCTGGGCCCCACCTACAGCCACCCCTCTGCAGGGTACTTACCCCCGGGGCTGGCCACCCCCACTCCCCTCCCGTCTCGGCCCATCGTGGTCGGGGGTAGCTACGGCTACCAGGAATCTGGAGGTGGGTTGAAGAGGAAGGCGTTTGAAATGTCATTAGACGAGGAGGAGGATGGCTCTAGATACAGTAAGTATACAGGCTACGACCCAGTGAAGCCTGGAGGAGGGGACTCTCTCTCTCCCTACAGAGTGGGAGATAAAGAAAACAGTGGCTTCACCACGGGCAGCACAGATCCCCAGGCCTTCAAGCCCAGTAAGCCCTCTTCCCAGCCCCTCGTGTCTCCTCCGTACAGGGTGGCTTTAGCAGGGGACTACAGCCCACCAGCAGGGATGACTGGGGAGAACGTAGGAGGAGGAGGAGGGTCAGAGAACCAGGGCTTCACCCAGCAGCAGCACCACTCCTCCCTGGTCCACAACAATAAACTCCCCTCCCTGCATGGCCAGGGCCAGCCTGGGTCTGGACCAGGGGAGTCGGGCAGCCTGAAGAGCCCAGACCCCAGGCTTCTGGATCTAGTCAACGGGGAGTTGCTGGACTGTAGCCCGGCCCTGCTATGGGGGGAGCTGGCTGGACTGACCCACGTCAAGACTGCCCTGGAGGAGGAGCTGCTGTGGCCCTGTCTTAGGCCCAGCCCCGCTGTCCGCCCCCCAGCCACCGTTCTGTTATTCGGCCCCCGAGGAGGCGGGAAGACCACCCTAGCACGCTCCATGGCCTCCCAGCTTGGGGCCTCCTTCTATAGGCTCAGTGGGGCCATGTTAGCCTCTAAAGGCAAGGCTGAGGCTGAGGGGATCCTGGGGGCCACACTGCAGGTGGCGGGGTTGAGGCAGCCCTCCGTGGTGCTGCTCAGTGAGGTGGAGGCTATGGAGAAGGAGGAGGGGTTGAGGCAGGTGTTGCTATCTGCCCTGGAGAAGGCCCAGATGGAGTTAGGGTCGGCGGGAGGAGCCCCTGGGCTGGTGATCATGGTGTGTGCCACCGGTAGGCCAGATCTGCTCCAGGATGCTGTGCATCGGAGCTTCGCCAAGCGCTACCATGTGGGCCTGCCAGATGCTTTTTACAGAAAGCCGAGTTGAGCGCAACGTGCATCTCCAGTTAGTTAGGATTCCATCCAAAGATCTTGGTTATTCGTGATCCAAGACATAAATCAGCAATGTGTTGTCAAGGTGACATGGTCCAAGGAAATGGATAATCAGGGTCCTGTTCATGAGGCACCAAACAAAATAAAACATACAGAAACAGGGAAGGAACAAGCTGGATTTGTCCATTAAGAAAAATTTATTTTCGATTTCCGTTGCAAAACAGACTGAATAGGGCCAGGACATCCTAGACTCGTCCAACATAGAACACACATTTTTGTTTTCCATTGCAAAACTTTTTTAAACGTTTGCCCTAATGAACAGGACCCAGGGTTGATTTGGGAGAACCCCCTGTTGACTGACTGCTACTCTCAGGACTTTATTCATTACAGTCCTCCCCTGTGGTGTTTTAGATTTCATTACCTTATTCATTACCAGTCCTCTACTGTGGTGTTTTAGATTTCATTACCTTATTCATTACCAGTCCTCTCCTGTGGTGTTTTAGATTTCATTACCTTGTTCATTACCAGTCCTCTCCTGTGGTGTTTTAGATTTCATTACCTTATTCATTTCCAGTGGTGTTTTAGATGTCATTACCTTATTCATTACCAGTCCTCTCCTGTGGTGTTTTAGATTTCATTACCTTATTCATTACCAGTCCTCTCCTGTGGTGTTTTAGATTTCATTACCTTATTCATTACCAGTCCTCTCCTGTGGTGTTTTAGATTTCATTACCTCATTCATTACTAGTCCTCTCCTGTGGTGTTTTAGATTTCATTACCTTATTCATTACAGTCCTCTCCTGTGGTGTTTTAGATTTCATTACCTTATTCATTACCAGTCCTCTCCTGTGGTGTTTTAGATTTCATTACCTTATTCATTACTAGTCCTCTCCTGTGGTGTTTTAGATTTCATTACCTTATTCATTACAGTCCTCTCCTGTGGTGTTTTAGATTTCATTACCTTATTCATTACAGTCCTCCCTGTGGTGTTTTAGATGTCATTACCTTATTCATTACAGTCCTCCCCTGTGGTGTTTTAGATGTAATTATCTTATTCATTACCAGTGGTGTTTTAGATGTCATTACCTTATTCATTACCAGTGGTGTTTTAGATGTCATTACCTTATTCATTACCAAGAGCTTAGGATCTATTTGAATAACTTTTCTTTTTTTTAAACCCAAAAATATCAATAGTAGCTCATCGTCTCTTATCATTATGTGTTATTGACTTAAAATATAGCTTCTCACCAAAATCATGACATCATGACCATTACAAAAATCAAACTTTAAAAAAACGTTGAAATGGAACGCATTGGTCATGATACTGGGCTGTATTTGATTATAGACTGGGTGGTTCGAGCCCTGAATATTGATTGGCTGAAAGCCGTGAGACTGTATACCACGGGTATGACAAACATTTAATTTTACTGTTCTAATTACGTTTGTAATCAGTTTATAATAGCAATAAGGCACCTTGGGGGTTTGTGGTATGCTATATGGCCAATATACCACAGCGTTGCGTTGTTCCTAAGAACAGCCCTTAGCCGTGGTATATTTGCCAAATACCACACTTCCTCGGGCCTTATTGCTTCAATATACAACGCTATAATTCAAAGACATAAGCATAATGTCCAGACATGTGATAAATCAACATTCAAATACACATTCCTCGTTCACCAGTTCCTGAGAATGTTGCTTTAATACAAAATATAACACACACAGGCACTGCAAGGCAAGATGGCGGCTCCTTGGATGTTGCTTTAATACAAAATATAACACACACAGGCACTGCAAGGCAAGATGGCGGCTCCTTGGATGTTGCTTTAACACAAAATATAACACACACAGGCACTGCAAGGCAAGATGGCGGCTCCTTGATGTTGCTTTAACACAAAATATAACACACACAGGCACTGCAAGGCAAGATGGCGGCTCCTTGGATGTTGCTTTAATACAAAATATAACACACACAGGCACTGCAAGGCAAGATGGCGGCTCCTTGGATGTTGCTTTAACACAAAATATAACACACACAGGCACTGCAAGGCAAGATGGCGGCTCCTTGGATGTTGCTTTAATACAAAATATAACACACACAGGCACTGCAAGGCAAGATGGCGGCTCCTTGGGTGTTGCTTTAACACAAAATATAACACACACAGGCACAGTAAGGCAAGATGGCGGCTCCTTGGATGTTGCTTTAACACAAAATATAACACACACAGGCACAGTAAGGCAAGATGGCGGAAGCCTTGTTTGAAATGCTCAGGAAAAATGAATTTACCTCAGATATTTGAAATAAAGAATGTATGTAATCTTCAGGTCTTGGTGGAGAGAGTAGAGGTGGAGAGAGTAGAGGAGGAGAGAAAGAGGAGGAGAGAAAGAGGAGGAGAGAAAGAGGAGGAGAGAAAGAGGAGGAGAGAAAGAAGGGGAGAGAAAGAGAGGGAGGAAAAAGAGAAGAGCCCTAACAGAGTCCTGTTGCATACACACTGCAGCTGTCTGTGCATATACCTTTGGGGAGAAACTTGAAAATGCTACAAAGAGTAACATTGAATGTAATTCAGGTATTTCACAGGATATTTGATGCCATAAAATCAATGGTTTTATTATTATATATGAATATAAATACATGTTTTTAAATTTGAATGTCTATTTTTTGGGGGGGGTGGAAGGTTGGTTGTGTTTATGAAGTGTTATGTTGAACACAGAAAATATTAGATTTTTGTTGGACAAACTGTTTACAAATCAACCCAAAGCATTGTGTTTATATGTACTATTCACAAATGAATGTTATATACATATTTTATTGTAATAGATGCAAATCTTCATTGAAATATATAAACAAAAGGTGTACATTTAAATTACACTTATATTTCAAACCTGGACACAGACAAGATATAACAGAAGAAAATAGAAAATGCACCTGAAGACGTTGTCTAATAATAATACAACCTATTCACAGTGTTGTATCTCTACCACTCTGTTTAACAACAGTCCGGAAACATGAGGTCATTCAGTTCAGTTCGGTACTGACGTGATGTCATGAATATTGGTCTGTTACCATAGTTATGTAGACTGGAGGCGCGCTGGAGGATGATGTAATGCCCCCCCCCCCAATGCAATCTCATGATGGTAGTATCACCCCCCCCCCTTTGGAGTGGCATTGCTCTGATTGGATATATCACCACTCTGGCCTCCCAGTGTCCTCAGTACAGCTGGTGTCTTCAGTCATACCATACAGCCGGGTCAAACACACTGACCCCAAGGTTCAGGCACATATTGATCACTTTGTCTCAAATGGCACCCTATTCCCTTTATAGTACACAACTTTTGACCAGAGCCTTGGTCAAACGTAATGCATTATATAGGGAATAGGGTGCCATGGCCACATGGTAGGGCTAATAAACAAAAAAATACATCTTTAAACCAAGCAGGAGAACTCCGCCTTAGGAGGGTACTGAGAGATGGGTTAAATATGTAATCATTTATATGCAACTACATTAAGATACATAATTGATAATAATCATTACACGCTGTTATAATTAGCTTTCAGATGGAGGTGTTGCATATCTGGCAGGGCCTGAGGCTTGAGGCCAACTGTCGTAGTTTAAAACAGAGGTAATGACAGTTTAGTTCATGAATAGCAGCCTATATCTATACTATAATTAGTCCATGTGATTTGTTAAACATCTTTCAGCCATTTCACCAGGCTCAGATTCCCCAAAACGTCCATGTTTGTCAAACATGTAGATTTAGAAGAACATACTTATTTAGTTAATTTTTCTGTCAGTTGTTTAGTTGTTTTTACTTAATGGATTACCTCGCTAAACATATATGCTTGATGGTACCAGTCCGAGTTCATTAGCAGGAACGGCTCAGATCATTAGAAGGTATTGATGATTGGGTGAGGTAGCCCTTTTAAAGTGCAATGAGCTCACAATGTCTGACTGATTTCTTGGAAAAAGACTTGGTGATAAACTGATTATCACAGAATAGTCACCCAATATGACTAAATAGTCATAGGATAGTCACTAAATAGTCTCAGATTGAACCGAAATACTGAGAGAGAAAGCCCTGTCCTGGATTGATCTGGGATAACGCTATATAATACCAAAGTTTCAAATGAGATTCTTACAATTGGAGAAAATGTTTCACCAATGCAGCAGCATGTTAGGATCATATAACAGAAGTCCATCACGTCTACAATACACCTGTTTGTAATCAGTGTTTTGTCTTTATAAAGCCAATGAGCCAAAAAAAAGAATACGAAAACAGTTTGTCCAACAAAAAAGCTTTTTGTTGGCTGTTATCTATTACTTATATTATCTATTACTTATGTTATCTATTACTTATATTATCTATTTACTACAGTGACTTTGATTTTGGTTCTTGTACATTTTCTGTGACCATTTCTACCTCATTTTGCAACATATTGTACATGAAGTATTGATTTCATGTCTGTTTTTTTTTATGTCTGTTTTCAAACTGATAACAATGTTTTTGAACTGTAATAATGGTCTCCTTCAGAAAAGACGATGTTAAGAGAAGATTATCACACGCTATTAAACAGAAATGTGTCAATATTGAACTGTGACATTGTCAGTCATTTTTGAATACATTTATTTTCAGGACATTACCACACTTTCTTTAGACGGTTATAAAAGAAGCAGAGGATACAGAAGAAGAAGAGGATACAGAAGAAGAAGAGGATACAGAAGAAGAAGAGGATACAGAAGAAGAAGAGGATACAGGCCAGTGGGAGAAACAGTGGGAAGGGTGGATGGAGGAATTGAACTCCGGTTGGGAGCTTCATACATGTGCCGGATGATTTATCCCTCAACCATGGCCTTGCATGACATGTGTTTTGGATCAGGTGTTCCCATTTCGCATTTCAATTGGATTGTTAAAGAGTTACAATTCCAGAAAAAGATGGAATGACAACATTCCTCCTTCTTACCTCACTCTACATCCATATCCTGGGCTACATCCATATCCTGGGCTGACCCCAATGTTAAGGTCAGTGAAGTCACTCCAATTGATGAAAATATAATTTAATGATTCAAAACACTAGTTACATTTTCACACATCAGTAACATGGATTTGTAGTTAGGCAGTAGACCTACAAATCAAATCAAGCTTTATTAGTCACATGGGGCGAATACAACAAGTGCAGACTTTACTGTGAAATGCTTACTTACAAGCCCTTAACCAACAGTGCAGTTCAAGAAAGACTTAAGAAAATGTTTACCAAGTAGACTAAAATAAAAAGTAATAATAAAAAGTAACAATAATGAGGCTATATACAGGGGGTACCGGTACTGAGTCAATGTGTGGGGGTACAGGTTAGTTGAGGTAATTGTACATGTAGGTAGGGGTGATGTAAAGGTTTTCCTCCTCTTCTGACGAGGAGTATGAAGGATCGGACCAATGTGCAGCATGGTAAGTGTTCATGTTATATTTATTGGAACAGAAACACTAAACAAAATAACAAAAAGAGTGAAACAAAAATGAAACAGTCCTGTAAGGTGCAGCAACACAAAACAGGAAACAACTACCCACAACCCATAGTGGGAAAACAGGCTGCCTAAGTATGGTTCTCAATCAGAGACAACAACTACCCACAACCCATAGTGGGAAAACAGGCTGCCTAAGTATGGTTCTCAATCAGAGACAACAACTACCCACAACCCATAGTGGGAAAACAGGCTGCCTAAGTATGGTTCTCAATGAGAGACAACAACTACCCACAACCCATAGTGGGAAAACAGGCTGCCTAAGTATGGTTCTCAATCAGAGACAACAACTACCCACAACCCACAGTGGGAAAACAGGCTGCCTAAGTATGGTTCTCAATGAGAGACAACAACTACCTACAACCCATAGTGGGAAAACAGGCTGCCTAAGTATGGTTCTCAATGAGAGACAACAACTACCCACAACCCATAGTGGGAAAACAGGCTGCCTAAGTATGGTTCTCAATGAGAGACAACAACTACCCACAACCCATAGAGGGAAAACAGGCTGCCTAAGTATGGTTCTCAATCAGAGACAACAACTACCCACAACCCATAGAGGGAAAACAGGCTGCCTAAGTATGGTTCTCAATGAGAGACAACAACTACCCACAACCCACAGTGGGAAAACAGGCTGCCTAAGTATGGTTCTCAATCAGAGACAACAACTACCCACAACCCATAGTGGGAAAACCTCTGATTGGGAACCATACCAGGCCATAGAACAACACATAGAATGCCCACCCCAACTCACGCCCTGACCAAACTAAAATAGAGACATAAAAAGGAACTAAGATCAGGACCTGACAGGTGAAGTGACTATGCACAGATAATAAACAGCGAGTAGCAGCAGTGTACAAAAAGGGAGGGGGTCAATGCAAATTGTCCGGTGACGATTTTAGTAATTGTTCAGTAGTCTTAAGCTGTTGAGGAGCCTTTTGGTCCAATACTTGGTGCTCCGATACCGCTTGCTGTGCGGTAGCAGAGAAACAGTCTATAACCTGGGTGACTGGAGTCTCTGACAATTTTATGGGCTTTCCTCTGACACCGCCTATTGTACAGGTCCTAGATGGTAGGAAGCTTGGACCCAGTGATGTACTGGGCCATTCAGACTACCCTCTGTAGATCCTTACAGTCAGATGCCGAGCAATTGCCATACCAGGCGGTGATGCATCCTCTCGATGGTGCAGCTGTAAAACCTTTTGAGGATCTGGGGACCCATGCCAAATCTTTTCAGTCTCCTGAAGGGGAAAATGTTTTGTCGTGCCCTCTTCACGACTGTCTTGGTATGTTTGGACTATGATTGTTCGTTGGTGATGTGGACACCAAGGAACTTGAAACTCTTAACCCGCTCCACTACAGCCCTGTGAATGTTAATTGTGGCCTGTTCAGCACCCTTTTCCTGTAGTCCACGATCAGCCAATTTGTCTTGCTCACATTGAGGGAGAGGTTGTTGTCCTGGCACCACACTGCCAGTTCTCTGTCCTCCTCCCTATAAGCCGTCTCATTGTTGTCAGTGATCAGGCTGTTGTGTCGTCAGCAAACTTAATGATGGTGTTGGAGTCGTGTTTGGCCACGCAGTTGTGGGTGAACAGGGAATACAGGAGGGGACTAAGTACACACCCCTGAGGGGCCCCAGTGTTAAGGATCAGCATGGCAGACGTGTTGTTGCCTACTCTTACCACCTGGGGGTGGCCCATCAGGAAGTCCAGGATCCAGTTGCAGAGGGAGGTGTTTAGTCCCAGAGTCCTTAGCTAAGTGATGAGCTTCGTGGGCACTATGGTGTTGAATGCTGAGCTGTAGTCAATGAACAGCATTCTCACATAGGTGTTCCTTTTGTCTAGGTGAGAAGGGGCAGTGTGGAGTGCGATAGAGATTGCGTGATCTGTGGATCTGTTGGGGCGGTATGCGAATTGGAGTGGGTCTAGGGTGTCCGGGAGGATGCTGTTGATGTAAGCCATGACCAGCCTTTCAAAGCACTTCATGGCTACCGACGTGAGTGCCACAGGGCCGTAATCATTTAGGCAGGTTACCTTCGCTTCCTTGGGCACAGGGACTATGGTGGTCTCCTTGAAACATGTAGGTATTACAGACTCGGTCAGGGGGACATTGAAAATGTCAGTGAAGACACTTGACAGTTGGTCCACGCATGCTTTGATACACATCCTGGTAATCCGTCTGGCCCAGCGGCTTTGTGAATGTTGACCTGTTTAAAGGTTTTGTTCACATCAGCTACCATTACATTTACATTTAAGTCATTTAGCAGACGCTCTTATCCAGAGCGACTTACAAATTGGTGCATTCACCTCTCTACCGAGAGCGTTATCACACAGTCACCCAGAACAGCTGGTGCTCTCGTGCATGCTCAGTGTTGTTTTCCTCAAAGTGAGCATAAAAGGCATTTAGCTTGGGTTTCCCTTTGTAATACGTAATAATTTTCAGACCCTGCCACATCCGACGAGCGTCAGAGCCAGTGTAGTAGGATTCAATCTTAATCCTGTATTGACGCTTTGCTTGTTTGATGGTTCTGACCACTTCTGTATTGAGCGAGTCACTGGTACTTCCTGCTTTAGTTTTTGCGAGTAAGCAGGAATCAGAGGATAGCATTATGGTCAGTAGCAGACCCAGAGACAGCTGCAACATCAGCAGCAGCAGTAGCAGACCCAGAGACAGCTGCAACATCAGCAGCAGTAGCAGACCCAGAGACAGCTGCAACAGCAGCAGCAGTATCAGACCCAGAGACAGTTGCAGCATCAGCAGCAGCAGTAGCAGACCCAGAGACAGCTGCAACATCAGCAGCAGTAGCAGACCCAGAGACAGCTGCAACATCAGCAGCAGTAGCAGACCCAGAGACAGCTGCAACATCAGCAGCAGTAGCAGACCCAGAGACAGCTGCAACATCAGCAGTAGTATCAGACCCAGAGACAGTTGCAGCATCAGCAGCTGTAGCAGACCCAGAGACAGCTGCAACATCAGCAGTAGTATCAGACCCAGAGACAGTTGCAGCATCAGCAGCAGCAGTTGCAGACCCAGAGACAGCTGCAACATCAGCAGCAGTATCAGACCCAGACACAGTTGCAGCATCAGCAGCAGCAGTTGCAGACCCAGAGACAGCTGCAACATCAGCAGCAGTATCAGACCCAGAGACAGCTGCAACAGCAGCAGCAGTATCAGACCCAGACACAGTTGCAACAGCAGCAGCAGTAGCAGACCCAGACACAGTTGCAGCATCAGCAGCAGCAGTAGCAGACCCAGAGACAGCTGCAACATCAGCAGTAGTATCAGACCCAGAGACAGTTGCAGCATCAGCAGCAGCAGTTGCAGACCCAGAGACGGTTGCAGCATCAGCAGCAGTAGCAGACCCAGAGACAGTTGCAGCATCAGCAGCAGTAGCAGACCCAGACACAGTTGCAGCATCAGCAGCAGTAGCAGACCCAGAGACGGTTGCAGCATCAGCAGCAGTAGCAGATCCAGAGACGGTTGCAGCATCAGCAGCAGTAGCAGATCCAGAGACGGTTGCAGCATCAGCAGCAGTAGCAGACCCAGAGACGGTTGCAGCATCAGCAGCAGTAGCAGACCCAGAGACGGTTGCAGCATCAGCAGCAGTAGCAGATCCAGAGACGGTTGCAGCATCAGCAGCAGTAGCAGATCCAGAGACGGTTGCAGCATCAGCAGCAGTAGCAGACCCAGAGACGGTTGCAGCATCAGCAGCAGTAGCAGATCCAGAGACGGTTGCAGCATCAGCAGCAGTAGCAGACCCAGAGACAGTTGCAGCATCAGCAGCAGTAGCAGACCCAGACACAGTTGCAGCATCAGCAGCAGTAGCAGACCCAGAGACGGTTGCAGCATCAGCAGCAGTAGCAGATCCAGAGACGGTTGCAGCATCAGCAGCAGTAGCAGATCCAGAGACGGTTGCAGCATCAGCAGCAGTAGCAGACCCAGAGACGGTTGCAGCATCAGCAGCAGTAGCAGACCCAGAGACGGTTGCAGCATCAGCAGCAGTAGCAGATCCAGAGACGGTTGCAGCATCAGCAGCAGTAGCAGATCCAGAGACGGTTGCAGCATCAGCAGCAGTAGCAGACCCAGAGACGGTTGCAGCATCAGCAGCAGTAGCAGATCCAGAGACGGTTGCAGCATCAGCAGCAGTAGCAGACCCAGAGACGGTTGCAGCATCAGCAGCAGTAGCAGATCCAGAGACGGTTGCAGCATCAGCAGCAGTAGCAGACCCAGAGACAGCTGCAACATCAGCAGCAGTAGCAGACCCAGAGACGGTTGCAGCATCAGCAGCAGTAGCAGACCCAGAGACAGCTGCAACATCAGCAGCAGCAGTAGCAGACCCAGAGACAGCTACAGGATCACAGAGTATACCCCCAGAGAAACCAGAGCACTGAGCTCATCCATCCCTGTCACACTATGTAAACAACAACGTGTCCCATACTGCCTCAACTCTCCTATTTCTTCACTGACTGAATCATTTAAAAAAACTGACTGATATACAAGTGAATCTGACAAATTCTATTTCGGGTCTGTCAGTGACAAAAAAATGGTGAATGAAAGTTTCTGGATGCCATCACTTATTAGTTAGGGTTAAGGTTGTGGTAGAAGATACGGTTAGGGATAGCAGTAATGTCAACATCTAAACTGAGCTATAAGATGTGTGTGAGTCCTAGTAGAATAGTGTGTGTGTTTGTGTGTGTGTGTGTGTGTGCGTGCGTGTGTGTGTGTGTGCGTGCGTGCGTGCGTGCGTGCGTGCGTGCGTGCGTGCGTGCGTGCGTGCGTGCGTGCGTGCGTGCGTGTGTGTGTGTGTGGTGTTGACTGTATGATTAATAATAGTCTAATAATGATGTATAGCTGTGTTCTGCCCTCAGCTTTGTGGTTAGTGGCCGTCCTTCAGCCCTCCATCAAGGATAATTGTTTCCCCAGCTGTTAGAAACATAAACACACTTACACAGAACAGACCTAATTGTAACCTTGTAGAGGTTGGTGAGTGGAGAACGAGTGCTGAAGGTTAAATGCAAACATTTGTTTGTTTAAATAATAATAATTTAGAATCGTTGTTCTTCAAGAGTGGATGAATATTCTCTTCTTCAGTTCTCCTACCATGGCACCATGCTTGTAGAGCGAGGCAGAGATGGCACCGTGCTTGTAGAGGGAGGCAGAGATGGCACCATGCTTGTAGAGCGAGGCAGAGATGGCACCATGCTTGTAGAGCGAGGCAGAGATGGCACCATGCTTGTAGAGCGAGGCAGAGATGGCACCATGCTTGTAGAGCGAGGCAGAGATGGCACCATGCTTGTAGAGCGAGGCAGAGATGGCACCATGCTTGTAGAGCGAGGCAGAGATGGCACCATGCTTGTAGAGCGAGTCAGAGATGGCACCATGCTTGTAGAGCGAGGCAGAGATGGCACCATGCTTGTAGAGCGAGGCAGAGATGGCACCATGCTTGTAGAGCGAGGCAGAGATGGCACCATGCTTGTAGAGCGAGGCAGAGATGGCACCTTGCTTGTAGAGCGAGGCAGAGATGGCACCATGCTTGTAGAGCGAGGCAGAGATGGCACCATGCTTGTAGAGCGAGTCAGAGATGGCACCATGCTTGTAGAGCGAGTCAGAGATGGCACCATGCTTGTAGAGCGAGGCAGAGATGGCACCATGCTTGTAGAGCGAGGCAGAGATGGCACCATGCTTGTAGAGCGAGGCAGAGATGGCACCATGCTTGTAGAGCGAGGCAGCAACGAAACCTTGGATGGAGAGCGAGGCAGAGATGGCACCATGCTTGTAGAGCGAGGCAGCAACGAATCCTTGGATGGAGAGCGAGGCAGAGATGGCACCATGGTTGTAAAGCGAGGCAGCAACGAATCCTTGGATGGAGAGCGAGGCAGAGATGG
The DNA here is from genome assembly GCF_034236695.1 of Oncorhynchus nerka. NCBI lineage: Eukaryota > Metazoa > Chordata > Actinopteri > Salmoniformes > Salmonidae > Oncorhynchus > Oncorhynchus nerka. The sequence goes on from NC_088402.1 coordinate 83,278,647, forward strand.
CACCATGCTTGTAGAGCGAGGCAGAGATGGCACCATGCTTGTAGAGCGAGGCAGAGATGGCACCATGCTTGTAGAGCGAGGCAGCAACGAAACCTTGGATGGAGAGCGAGGCAGAGATGGCACCATGCTTGTAGAGCGAGGCAGCAACGAATCCTTGGATGGAGAGCGAGGCAGAGATGGCACCATGCTTGTAGAGCGAGGCAGCAACGAATCCTTGGATGGAGAGCGAGGCAGAGATGGCACCATGGTTGTAGAGCGAGGCAGCAACGAAACCTTGGATGGAGAGCGAGGCAGAGATGGCACCATGGTTGTAAAGCGAGGCAGCAACAAAACCTTGGATGGAGAGCGAGGCAGTGATGGCACCATGGTTGTAGAGCGAGGCAGCAACGAAACCTTGGATGGAGAGCGAGGCAGAGATGGCACCATGGTTGTAAAGCGAGGCAGCAACAAAACCTTGGATGGAGAGCGAGGCAGTGATGGCACCATGGTTGTAGAGCGAGGCAGCAACGAAACCTTGGATGGAGAGCGAGGCAGAGATGGCACCGTGCTTGTAGAGCGAGTCAGCAACGAAACCTTGGATGGAGAGCGAGGCAGAGATGGCACCATGGTTGGAGAGCGAGGCAGAGATGGCACCATGGTTGGAGAGCGAGGCAGAGATGGCACCATGGTTGGAGAGCGAGGCAGAGATGGCACCATGGTTGGAGAGCGAGGCAGAGATTGCACCATGGTTGGAGAGCGAGGCAGCAACGGAAACTTGGATGGAGAGTGAGGCAGCAACGGAACCTTGGATGGAGAGCGAGGCAGCAACAGACAGTGTTCCTTGAGTGCCGTGAACACCACACAGGAGTATTTAGGAATACCAAGAATGTCTAAGACATTACAAACTAATTGTATTTGTCCACGAAGGTTATAGGCCTGGTTACAGCTTGTATGACAATGTGGTTAACTTCATCCGATGAAAGAATACCAAGAATTTGTAAAACAGCATTTAGTAATCCACCCTTTCTACACTTATTACTATAAATCCATGAAGGCTATTTGTCTCAGGTTAACCAGACTAACCGCTGCGCTCACTATTGTTTCACTAACCAGACTATAGTCCTATGTCTGGTAATGGATAACGAGATGTGTTTGAAGATCAGGGGAGATCTGTTGTGTTAATGGATCTTCTAATGTGTACAGCAAACAACGTCCAGAGACACGGCCTGTTGTCCCTGGCCACGGTGACGGTGTCAGTCTAAGTGTTAGAATGAGAACTATGACCTTAATATCTATCCTCCCATGGAGTGTTGTTGTTGTCTTCTGATTGGTTCTCGGCCAACAGGAAGCAGGAAGTCAATAATTGTTGTTAATTGGAGGTAATTAGGCGAGTAGAGTTTATAATGAGATAATAAAATATGCTAATGATCCACCATCATATTAACTCATAATACTGACAGAGGAGAGGAGAGGTGAAGTGAGGAGAGCAGAGGTACAATGAGGCCTTGCAACAAGCTCACAAAAACATGAATCATATTAATGTGACAACAACAACCACCACACCTAAACAAGATAACAGTAAACATGACGTCCCCCAAGAATGATGCAGCGCCCCCCATTGGGCCAAATGAGATATCGCATGTGGCTAACAAATGTCTGTTAATTACTATAGCTCCCACCTTGGGCAAATCAGTGTCATTCTTTAATGCTGGATCTCTATGGCAGGACACATCGTTCACCCAAGTTTTGTCCAAATCGGCCCAGTGCTGATATCGAGTGTGACTAACGTACGAACAAACAGACCTCACCATGATTTCATTCATTAACAAAGGGTAATTTCTTAATTCACATTGTACATGAAAATAAGGTGTAGCCTGCCCCCTCCCTCTCTCTCCTTCTTTCTCTTCACCTCACCCCCTTCCCTCTCCCTCTCCCTGTTCACCTCTACCCCTAACCTTTTCCCCCTTCCCTCTCCCTCTCCCTGTTCACCTCTACCCCTAACCTTTTCCCCCTTCCCTCTCCCTCTCCCTGTTCACCTCTACCCCTAACCTTTTCCCCCTTCCCTCTCCCTCTCCCTGTTCACCTCTACCCCTAACCTTTTCCCCTTCCCTCTCCCTCTCCCTGTTCCTCTCTACCCCTAACCTTTTCCCCCTTCCCTCTCCCTCTCCCTGTTCACCTCTACCCCTAACCTTTTCCCCCTTCCCTCTCCCTCTCCCTGTTCACCTCTACCCCTAACCTTTTCCCCCTTCCCTCTCCCTCTCCCTGTTCACCTCTACCCCTAACCTTTTCCCCCTTCCCTCTCCCTCTCTCTCTTTTTCCAGCTCAGTGCTGCTTCTTGCACCTCCATTGTCCAGGCTATGCAGAACAGCCATGCAGAACAGCCATGCAGAACAGCCACGCAGAACAGCCATGCAGAACAGCTATGCAGAACAGCCATGCAGAACAGCCATGCAGAACAGCCATGCAGAACAGCCATGCAGAACAGCCATGCAGAACAGCCATGCAGAACACCTATGCAGAACAGCCATGCAGAACAGCCATGCAGAACAGCTATGCAGAACAGCCATGCAGAACAGCCTTGCAGAACAGCTATGCAGAACAGCCATGCAGAACAGCCATGCAGAACAGCCATGCAGAACAGCCATGCAGAACAGCTATGCAGAACAGCCATGCAGAACAGCCATGCAGAACAGCATGGCCTGGACAATGTTGACATAAGAGATGGACATCAGAGGAGAGACTTGACACATGGTAAGATAGAGCTGCCAGCTGCTAGCAATCAAGTCTATTTTGAAGTAAGGGATACAGCGACTCCCAGGGCCAAAGCAGTAACCAGTCCTGCCCCTACAGCACCCCCCTACAGCACCACACTACCCCTACAGTCACCACATTACCCCTACAGCACCACACTACCCCTACAGCACCACACTACCCCTACAGCACCACACTACCCCTACAGTCACCACACTACCCCTACAGCACCACACTACCCCTACAGTCACCACACTACCCCTACAGTCACCACACTACCCCTACAGTCACCACACTACCCCTACAGCACCACACTACCCCTACAGTCACCACACTACCCCTACAGCACCACACTACCCCTACAGCACCACACTACCCCTACAGCCACCACACTACCCCTACAGCACCACACTACCCCTACAGTCACCACAATACCCCTACAGCACCACACTACCCTTACAGCACCACACTACCCCCACAGCACCACAATACCCCTAAAGCCCCCACACTACCCCTACAGTCAACACACTACCCCCACAGCCCAAACACTACCCCTACAGCCCCCACACTACCCCTACAGTCCCCACACTACCCCTAAAGCCCCCACACTACCCCTACAGTCACCACACTACCCCTACAGTCACCACACTACCCCTACAAACCCCCACTACCCCGACAGCCCCACACTACCCCTACAGCCCCACACTACCCCTACAGCCCACACACTACACCTACAGAACCACAATACCCCTACAACCCCCACACTACCCCTACAACCCCCACACTACCCCTACAGCCCCACACTACCCCTACAGCCCCACACTACCCCTACAGACCACACTACCCCTACAGACCACACACTACCCCTACAGCCCACACTACCCCTACAGCCCACACTACCCCTACAGCACCACACTATCCCTACAGCCCCCACACTACCCCTACAGCCCCCACACTACCCCTACAGCACCACACTACCCCTGCAGTCCCCACACTACCCCTACAGTCCCCACACTACCTCTACAGCACCACACTACCTCTACAGTCCCCACACTACCCCTACAGCCCACACTACCCCTACAGCACCACACTACCCCTACAGCCCCCACACTACCCCTACAGCCCACACACTACCCCTACAGCACCACACTACCCATGCAGTCCCCACATTACCCCTGCAGTCCCCACACTACCCCTACAGTTCCCACACTACCCCTACAACCCCCAAACTACCGCTACAATCTCCACACTACCGCTACAACCCCCACACTACCTCTACAGTCCCCACACTACCCCTACAGCCACCACACTACCCCTACAGCACCACACTACCCATACAACCCCCATACTACCGCTACAGTCCCCACACTACCTCTACAGTCCCCACACTACCGCTACAACCCCCACACTACCTCTACAGTCCCCACACTACCCCTACAGCCCCCACACTACCCCTACAGCACCACACTACCCCTACAGCCCCCACACAACCCCTACAGCACCACACTACCCCTACAGCACCACCTTACCCCTAGAGTCTCCACATTCCCCCTCTAACTGGTGTTATAGAATAACAGAGAGCATGGAGAGGGCAGTTCAAATATAACTGGTGTTATAGAATAACAGAGAGCATGGAGAGGGCAGTTCAAATACAACTGGTGTTACAGAATAACAGAGAGCAAGGAGAGGGCAGTTCAAATATAACTGGTGTTATAGAATAACAGAGAGCATGGAGAGGGCAGTTCAAATATAACTGGTGTTATAGAATAACAGAGAGCAAGGAGAGGGCAGTTCAAATACAACTGGTGTTATAGAATAACAGAGAACAAGGAGAGGGCAGTTCAAATACAACTGATGTTATAGAATAACAGAGAACAAGGAGAGGGCAGTTCAAATACAACTGGTGTTATAGAATAACAGAGAGCAAGGAGAGGGCAGTTCAAATATAACTGGTGTTATAGAATAACAGAGAACAAGGAGAGGGCAGTTCAAATACAACTGGTGTTATAGAATAACAGAGAGCAAGGAGAGGGCAGTTCAAATATAACTGGTGTTATAGAATAACAGAGAGCATGGAGAGGGCAGTTCAAATACAACTGGTGTTACAGAATAACAGAGAATGAACAGTTGTGAGGGTAGGTCTATATCTGTAGCAAAGTTTGCTCAAAACAAATCTTATATTTTATAGTCATCTTGTCCTTGATAAAGTAGCAGGGATATGTTCACACTATTTCACCCAGCGTGTAATGAAAGAAAATATAACCAGAATTGGTAATGCTGTGACTGTGATGTGCTCCTGGAAAATCTATAGAATCAATTGAAATGAACATAAGGTAGCCTATAGGTATTGACATGTTGGTGAGAGGTGTGTGTCTTCGATGTAGGTTACTGAAGACTGAAAACTGAACGACAACCTGGCTGGTGGCTACTCTGATAGACTATCTGATGGAATCTTCTGACAGTTGGGAAGTAAAAGTCAGTTGATATCATATTTAGGAACAGTAAACTGCTGTTTTGTTTATTTACAGACAAATCGTAGTATTGCTTATGAAAAAAAGTCCTCATCAATATTCGAGAGGTCAGATACTGATGCTAGCTTTTATTTAACCTTGACCAGGGGAGGCCTAATTGCATCCAAACAGTTCCCTAACACTGGAGCCAGCTGGAGGGTAGCACTGCTAGCTGGTGGTGAATCTCTGGAAAAACATGTACTAGGAGAACCAAACAGATAGGAGGGATGGAGGACATGTACTGGGAGCACCAAGCAGACAGGAGGGATGGAAGACATGTACTGGGAGCACCAAGCAGACAGGAGGGGTGGAAGACATGTACTGGGAGCACCAAGCAGACAGGAGGGGTGGAAGACATATACTGGGAGCACCAAGCAGACAGGAGGGATTGAAGACATGTACTGGGAGCACCAAGCAGACAGGAGGGATGGAAGACATATACTGGGAGCACCAAGCAGACAGGAGGGATGGAAGACATGTACTGGGAGAACCAAGCAGACAGGAGGGATGGAAGACATGTACTGGGAGCACCAAGCAGACAGGAGGGATTGAAGACATGTACTGGGAGCACCAAGCAGACAGGAGGGGAGGAATCATAGTTGCACTTTAATGATGTATAACTGACACACAAGCACACAAAGAAACTCAGTACAGACTCAGCTGCTGGTGCTACAGTGGATGAGACCCAGGGGCAAGGAGCTCCAAACAAGGGGAGAATGAGGAGGAAGGGAGGAGGAAGAGGATGAGGAAGGGGAGGAGGAGCAGCAGGAGGAGGATGAGGAGGAAGGGAGGAGGAAGAGGATGAGGAAGGGGAGGAGGAGCAGCAGGAGGAGGATGAGGAGGAAGGGAGGAGGAAGAGGATGAGGAAGGGGAGGAGGAGCAGCAGGAGGAGGATGAGGAGGAAGGGAGGAGGAAGAGGATGAGGAAGGGGAGGAGGAGCAGCAGGAGGAGGATGAGGAGGAAGGGAGGAGGAAGAGGATGAGGAAGGGGAGGAGGAGCAGCAGGAGGAGGATGAGGGGAAGCGTTACCTGAGCATTGACAGATATGTCCTATTCATTAGGGTATGCAACAGAAATGTGGGTTTCTTATTGATCAAGTCCAGTTAGTCCTTTATGTTTTCTTCCATTTGGTGCCTAATAAATATGACCCTGGAGTTTTTGTCTGTTTGTGGTACTTCTCATGTTGTAGGCTATACGGCACACATACACAGAGACAGAGGTGGGTAAACCACAGCCATCTGGGTTGACTCTTATCCCAATTACTGCTGAGGACTGTGTGGCCTGTTGCAGTCATGCGTCATGTGACAGGAACCAGGCCTGACCTCATACAACCCTTATCCCCTGACCACTGACATCATCACAGGCCCAACCCTGGGGTCGCAGAGAGGAGCCTAATGAGTGACAGGAACCAGGCCTGACCTCATACAACCCTTATCCCCTGACCACTGACATCATCACAGGCCCAACCCTGGGGTCGCAGAGAGGAGCCTAATGAGTGACAGGAACCAGGCCTGACCTCATACAACCCTTATCCCCTGACCACTGACATCATCACAGGCCCAACCCTGGGGTCGCAGAGAGGAGCCTAATGAGTGACAGATGAAGAGTTGCAGCCTGTGAGACAACTGAGAGACCACTAGGAGACCTGGGACTAGATCAGATTCAATCCTTTCCGCGCTAGCCAACCCCCGCATGGTTTTGGCGGTGTCGGAGGTGGAACTGTCAAATCCTCAAGCGGCTCCCGGTGTTATACCTATTGTGGACACTGTCATTGGCTGCACTGAGATGCGTTAGTAGAAATCCTGCGCAGCCATGTTACAAGTTCAAAAACTGGCATGTGTGATGTAATCTACACCTCGATAAGACTGATGTAATGATTTTCTATTTTCTACATAGCCAACACTTTATCATTCTGAAATTCAAAAGAGGTTGGAGAAGGTGTGGCTTCGTGACGTTGACCACAAGAGCAGGTGCTCCCCAACTGGACGTCTCAAACGTTGTTTAGGACACATCTCCCAAAACAAAAGCTATGTGGATGTCGGCTAGTGCGAGTTAACGCTTGATCTGATTGAAACTAGGTCTTGACCTTTCTAAGGAACTAAATACTGAAAGATTATGAAAATGAATGACCAACAGTGCCAAATACTGTTTTAAGAATACCAGGGCAAATCTTCAAAAGCGCCTGTGTTTGTCAAATGTTCAAATGGGAGTACATCTCAAATACTCAATAACAATACTCTCTAAATATGTTTAATTGTTATGTTTTTACTGTATCTATCCTATATGTAGAATATGAGTAAATCCTTTGGTCTATATTCGGTGTGTATATTTTGTCTATTGGTTTCAAAACCTTTTTTTCTGAAAAGTTTTATGGGAGGGAATTTAGACCATTCCTCCGTACATAATCTTTCCAGATCCTTGATATCCTTCGTCTGCCCTTATGGACTGGCCTGTCCAAATCAAACCACAGGTTTTCAATGGAGTTCAAGTTCAGAGACTGAGATGGCCATTGCAGAATGTAAATGTTGTGGTAAATTAACTATTTGTTTGTGGATTTTGATGCGTGCTTGAGGTTATTGTCTTGCTAGAATATCCACTTATCAAGCTTCAGCCTCCTTGCAGAGGCACATGTCCATGTACTGAGTAAAGTTCATGATGCTGTTGACCTTAACAAGGGCCCCAGGACAAGTGGAAGCAAAATAGCCCCATAACATCAAAGATCCACAACCATATTTTACAGTAGGTATGAGCATTTAGTGAGCATTTCTCCTTTGCCAAGATAATCCATCCACCTGACAGGTGTGGCATATCAAGAAGCTGATTAAACAGCATGATCATTACACAGGTGCACCTAATATAAAAGGCCACTCTAAAATGTGCAGTTTTGTCACAAAACACAATGCCACAGATGACTCAAGTTTTGAGGGAGCTTGCAATTGGCATGCTGACTGCAGGAATGTCCACCTAAGCTGTTGTCAGAGAATTTAAATAATTTCTCCACCATAAGCTGTTTTAGAGAATTTAGCAGTACGTCCAACCAGCCTCACAACCAAAAACCCCCTGTATGGCATCGTGTGGGTGAGGGATTTGCTGAGGTCAGTGTTGTGAACAGAGTGCCCCATGGTGGTGGTGGAGTTATGGTATGGGCAAGCATAAGCTATGGACAACGAACACAATTGCATTTTATCGATGTCAATTTGAATGCACAGAGATACCGTGGCAAGATCCTGAGGCCCATTGTTGTGCCAATAATCCGCCACCATCAACTTGTGTTTCAGCCCCATGTCGCAAGGATGTGTACACAATCCCTGGAAGCTGAAAATGCCCAATTTCTTCCATGGCCTGCATACTCACCAGACATGTCACTCATTATACACGTTAAGGATGCTCTGGATCGACGTGTACGACACCGTGTTCCAGTTCTCGCCAATATCCAGCAACTTCACACAGCCGCTGAAGAGGAGTGGGACAACATTCCACAGGCCACAATCATCCGCCTGATCAACTCTATGTGAAGACGATGTTGTTGCGCTGCTTGAGACAAATAGTAGTCACATCAGACACTGACTGGTTTTCTGATCCACGCCCCTACCTTTTTTTTTAAAGGTATCTGTCATCAACAGATGCATATCTATATTCCCAGTCATGTGAAATCCATAGATTAGAGCCTAATTAATTTATTTCAATTGACTGATTTCCTTATATGAACTGTAACAGTAAAATCTTTGAAATTGTTGCATGTTGCGTTTATATTTTTGTTCAGAACATATTAAAGAGATCAGGCCTTTCGGAAGCCCAGATAATTTATTTATAAATCCCATCATTAGATGGTTCGGTAGTTGGGTTTCCCAAGGGACTCCAAAGGCCAGAATAGCTGACCTAAGTTGTAAATATAGAAAAAGGCCAGGTAATGTGTGCGTGCCTTTCAAATCTTGGAATGTTCTCAAACCATTACTGTCCGTAAGGTAAGGGTACAGATTCCACATTTGGACTATTGGGGGAATGCAAAAGGCCACCCTCCAGATTGCAAGGCATTATTGTGAACCATCAGAATCTCCTCTCCACCCTCTCAGGGTTGGCCATCTCTGCAGACTACTGGATTGCATCCTACCTGGCAGGTCGCTCCTACCAGGTGGCGTGGCAAGATCTGTGTCTGCACCACTTGCTGTCACTACTGGAGTCCCCCAGGGCTCGGTTCTAGGCCCTCTCCTCTTTTCTCTTTACACAAAGTAATTTGGCTCTGTCATATCCTCACATGGCCTCTCCTATCATAGCTATGAGGATGACTCTCAACCACTCTTCTCCTTCCCCCCTTTTGACACCCAAGTGGCGACAAGCATCTCTGCGTGTCTGGCAGACATCTCAGCTTGGATGTCGGCCCACCACCTCAAGCTCAACCTCGACAAGACGGAGCTGCTCTTGCTTGAGGGAAAGGCCTGCCCGCTCAAAGACCTCTCCATCATGGTTAAAAACTCCACAGTGTACCCCTCCCATAGATCAAAGAAGCTTGACGTGACCCTGGACCACACCCTGTCATTCTCTGCAAACATCAACGCAGTGACTCGCTCCTGCAAATTCATGCTCTACAACATCGGTAGAGTACAACCTTTTCTCACACAGGAAGTGGCGCAGGTCCTAATCGAGGCACTTGTCATCTCCCGTCTCGACTACTCCGACTCCCTATTAGCTGGGCTCCCCGCTTGGGCCATCAAACCCCTGAAACTTATCCAGAATGCTGCAGCCCGCCTGGTGTTCACCCTTCCTATGTTCTCCAAAGTCACCCCGCTCCTCCGCACACTCCACTGGCTCCCAGTCTAAGCAACATCTTCAAGACCCTGGTGCTTGCCTATGGAGCAGCATGGGGAAACTGTGCTATGCTCTGACAGCGCCCCCTTGTGCAAATATCTAGCCAGTGCGCACTGGTCAGGTACTTAGTTTGACATGTATTACATTTGAACGTATGTCGGGAGAAAATATTATAAGATTTAAAGGCTTCAACTGTAATCTTCTCTAAACCAACACACTCTGATGCTGGTGGAGTCATGTACTGTAACGTGTACGCTGGTAGTGGGGAAACAAGTACAGGGAGTGCAACTTTTATAATAAATAGAACATCGTACAAAACAATAAACACCAAAAGCATACAGCCATGAAACAGAAACAGAAAGAGTCAATAACACCTGAGGAAAGAACCAAGGGGAGTGACAGATATAGAGGAGGTAATCAGGAAGGTGATGGAGTCCAGGTGTGCATAACGATGGTGGCAGGTGTGCGTAATAATGAGTAAACAGGCGACAATCTTCGCTATGATGGCTTCTATGACATCATAATGAACGCCATCTTCATTTTAACTGTCTTCACTTCTTATATTTCTTTGAGTCAATTGACAGTTCATAAACAAACTGAAATTGTGCATACCACCACCTGGAGTTTGTCATCTCAACAGGAATAAAGCCAGGGATTTACTGCCATAATTCTGTTGAATTAATTGTCTGATCCATCCTGGTGACCTGGATGGAATTCTGTGATCCCTCCTTAACCCATTGCAAGTCCCACCAAGTTGACTACTTTAAAATTGAGGAAGCCCTAACAGTGCTGCCCATGCTAAAAGAAGCTTTGCGGCAAGTGCGTCCTCTATCCATCTCTACGTGCCAGGTTCACACCTGCTGTATGAGTGAGTTGTCACTGACAGAAAACTCTGACTCATTGACCTCTATGGAGAGGTCACCTCAAACAGGTTCCAAAGACTCAATAACTTCCACCATAATGAGGGGGACGGGGAAACGAGAGATAGAGAGGGGGGGGGGAGCATCATGTGGACTACTATAATGAGAAAGAGAGGGAGAGAAAAAAAGAGCGAGAGAGAGAGCGATGGTCTGAGGATAGTGTTAAGAGCCCCTTGTGGATCCAACAGTGTGCGAGTTGACCTAGGTGTCACAGGAAGACACCTGGTCTCCTTATAAAGTGACAGGGATGATGACAGATCTCCAGTGGTTTGTGAGAAGAAGCCCCTCTCTCTCAAAGTGTCTTGAAGCTACAGTAGTGTGTGAAGTACCTCTCTCCCAGATAGGGTTTTGGGGCCGTGTGTTCACTACAATAGACTTCAGCTCCCAGCGGTTCCTCTTGCTAGAGGAAGACTTCCAAGGACCACTTCTGCTGCTGTACATTCTAAAAGGTCAGGTTTAAAACTCATCCATTGACTGCATGTTTGTTTGATCAACTGGGTTTGAATTTGGGTAATCTGCGAACCACAAGACTGTGTTAAACCACCGGGATAAAGCCTACGCATTCGCTTGGGGAGCCAACACAAGTCTTCAAGACTCAGGCTAGGTTAATGTAATGTAATTTAATGTAATTTCCCTGTTTCTCCAGTGAGGGGACCTGACCAGACCCAGACGCAGGGATGTGTTGTTCAGTGTGGTGTCTGCTGCTTCTGTTGCTCTGTCCTGGTACTGATGAGATGGTGCTGGAGGACAAAGCCTTAGCCAGCCAGTCAGGGTAACACCTTAGGCTACTCTCAATGCTTACCTATCTTATCTATCTTATCTTATCTAAATGCTTATTTATCTTATATTATCTTATCTCAATGCTTACCTATCTTATCTATCTTATCTTATCTCAATGCTTATTTATCTTCTATTATCTTATCTCAATGCTTACCTATCTTATCTATCTTATCTTATCTAAATGCTTATTTATCTTCTATTATCTTATCTCAATGCTTACCTATCTTATCTTATCTAAATGCTTATTTATCTTCTATTATCTTATCTCAATGCTTATCTATCTTATCTATCTTATCTTATCTCAATGCTTATTTATCTTATATTATCTTATCTCAATGCTTATCTGTCTTATCTATCTTAACTCAATGATTATCTTATCTTAACTATCTTATCTAGTTAGTTACCTTGCTAAATTGAAATGACTGAATTATAATCCAGGTTTATTTTCCTGTAACATTCTAACTGGCAGATTCTTTGCAACATCAGTGTTTGGGTCATTTCAATACAGTCAGTCCAGGGTGTAAATTGAAATTCCAATTTAATAATTGAAATATCCTGATTGAAAAATATTCTGTTTTAAAATCTCCAAAATGGACTCTATTCAAGTAATTATTAACATGCACATCATACGGAGATGAAACACTGTAGCCCCTCATCACACCGTGTTCCTCCCAGGTGGCGTACATATGAGCTGCAGAGAGGACAGAATGGCATCAACAGCTTCAAAAGGCATTCAGACGGAACGTTCACCAATGACTACACCCACTACCTAGATAAGATCAAGGCTAAAGACTTCATACAGTGGCTGGCCAGCACCAAACGAGAGAAGTAAGGGCACTGACATTTTGTTAGTAGCACACCACAGATAGACATTCCAGTCAGAATCAGAGTATCGTAAAGCAGGCTAGCTGTTGATGATGCGACTGACCTTTCACACTTTTCAAACCACTCTGTCGAGCAGAACCATGCCAAGCTGCACTGCACTGATCTGTTTACACATCCACCATAGTTGTTGGAACATTATGGATGTGTTCTAGGTAGGACAATGAAGATAATTTATATCTGAGCCATCACAGTACGTTTCAGGTAGGTAGTCCTTGCAATAGTATGGACAGGATATTAAAAAGAGGGGAGGCAACTGTTATATGTGTGTTGTATCGGTCGGTGTCCACCACTGTGCAGAGGCGACAGATTCAGCTTGAACAACCTGGGTCTCCCCAACACAGAAGGTACCAAAGTCATTTAGTCATATTAAACCCTTTCATCTCTGCACAAGCTCAACACCAATGTTTTCACATTTTTACCCTGGTTTGAATTAGATTAAAAGTCTTGCTCCGATTTGAAAATACCAGTGTGAACAGAACAATGTTCACTCCAGGGTTAAGATAAATGTTGTTCGAATATGTATATACAGTTGAAGTCGGAAGTTTACATACACCTTAGCAAAATATATTTAAACTCAGTTTTTCACAATTCCTGACATTTAATCCTAGTAAAAATTCCCGGTCTTAGGTCAGTTAGGATCACCACTTTATTTTAAGAATGTGAAATTTCAGAATAATATAGTGGAGAGAATGATTTATTTCAGCTTGTATTTCTTTCATCACATTCCCACTGGGTCAGAAGTATACAAGCACTCAATTAGTATTTGGTAGCATTGCCTTTAAATTGTTTAACTTGGGTCAAACATTTCGGTTAGCCTTCCACAAGCTTCCTACAATAAGTTGGGTGAAGTTTGGACCATTCCTCCTGATAGAGCTGGTGTAACTGACTCAGGTAGGTAGGCCTCCTTGCTCGCACACGCTTTTTCAGTTCTGCCCACACATTTTCTATAGGCTTGAGGTTAGGGATTTATGGCCACTCCAATACCTTGACATTGTTGTCCTTAAGCCATTTTGCCACAACTTTGGGTGTATGCTTGGGGTCATTGTCCATTTGGAAGACCCATTTGCGACCAAGCTTTAACTTCCTGACTGATGTGTTGAGATGTTGCTTCAATATATCCACATAACTTTCCCCCTCATGATGCCATCTATTTTGTGAAGTGCACCAGTCCATCCTGCAAAAAAGCACCCCCACAACATGATGCTGCCACCCCCGGGCTTCACGGTTGGGATGGTGTTCTTCGGCTTGCAAGCCTCCCCCTTTCTCCTCCAAACATAACGATGTTCATTATGGCGTGGTCACATGGTTTTTATACCTCAAACTATTGTTTACAGATGAACAGATGAACGTGGTACCTTCAGGCGTTTGGAAATTGCTCCCAAGAATGAACCAGACTTGTGGAGGTCTACATTTTTTTCTGAGGTCTTGGCTGATTTCTTGACTTATGTCAAGCAAAGAGGCACTGAGTTTGAAGGTAGGCCTTGAAATACATCCACATGGACACCTCCAATTGAATCAAATAATGTAAATTAGCCTTTCAGAAGCTTCTAAAGCCATGACATCATTTTCTGGAATTTTCCAAGCTGTTTAAAGGCACAGTCAACTTAGTGTATGTAAACTTCTGACCCACTGGAATTGTGATACAGTAAATTATAAGTGAAATAATCTGTCTAAACAATTGTTTGAAAAACTACTTGTGTCGTGCATGAAGTAGATGTCCTAACCAACTTGCCAAAACGATAGTTTGTTTAACAAGAAATTTGTGGAGTGGTTGAAAAACGAGTTTTAATAACTCCAACATAAGTGTATGTAAACTTCCGACTTCAACTGTATATGACAATTCGTGATCTTAGAATTAGAAGGTTCTATCTGCAAAAAGATGACAATAAAGTTCCGATCCCTGATTGGTTAGAATGATGCAAGCACATTTTTGTAGAGTACTTTATAGGTAGAGATCATGATATAGAACAAAGTCAATAACTCTGTTGCAGATTAGACCTTATATTCTCGAATTGTGTATAATTACTTGTTAATGCTGTCTTTTGTTTGTCAAAATTATTGCAAAAGATCTACGTTAGTTTTCTGTCGTTTTTTCAGTTGAGTTTTTGGTTATTACATTGTAATTGAAAGAGGTGTTTCCATGTTGACCTGTAGATGCAAGGAGCTTCCCCTCAACCTAGAGGGGGTGTGAGAAGACCCAGACACCACCAGAAGTGCCACAAGGACGTTTCCTAGCTACTTAACATCATATACAGCAGTGGAGGCTGTTGAGCGGAGAACGGCTCATAATAATGGCCGGAACAGAGCAAATGGAATGGAATCAAAGACCTGGAAACCATGGAAACCATGTGTTTGATGTATTTGATACCCTTCCACTAATTCCGCTCCAGTCATTACCACAAGCCCATCCTCCCCAATTAAGGTGCCACCAACCTCCTGTGAAGGACAGTATCATAAAACAGGACCTTCTACCAACTAAAAATAAAAAATAAGACAGTTTCCTGTCTTTGGTTTATGTTGTGGTAAATTACACAGAATCCTGGACATTATTTCTGAATTGTATTGTAGGCTGTGCACTCTGTGCGAACAGGCTGCTCTGATTTTATACAGCAAGGAGTTGATCACCTGAAATATGAACATGAAAATAATAACAGAAATGGAGTTTGGAATGCCACAGAACGTAAATCTCAGGTCTAACAACTTACGGTAACTCTTCATTTAAAGCCATGTTACCATTTTGGTTTTCAAATAGGTCCGCAGAATCCGCATCAATCAAATTGGAAGGACAGTTTGGTCAGAGATAGAGCATTCTAAAATGTTTGTATACATCTGTATAAATTAAAATAAGGGTTTATATTGGATGATGATACTGCACTATGAAAATTGAAAATTGAAATATTTACTGTGAGAGGTATTTAATTTGGAGCATGAAATTAGGAACTGAATCTGTATTTATGGAATAAAGCTGAATAATTTCAACAAAGTCTGCTGTATACGGCCATAAGCAAACAGGAACACATTCATCCAGAGGCGACGCTCCTAGTTGCTGGGGACTTCAATGCAGGGAAACTTAAAGCCGTTTTACCTCATTTCTACCAGCATGTTAAATGTGCAACCAGAGGGAATAAAAACTCTACCTATACTCAACACACAGAGACACGTACAAAGCTCTCCCTCCATTTGGCAAATCTGACCCTAATTCTATCTTCCTGACTTCTGCCTACAAGTAAAAACTAAAGCAGGAAGCACCAGTGACTTGTTCAACAAAAAAGTGGTCAGATGAAGCAGATGCTAAACTACAGGACTGTTTTGCTAGCACAAACTGGAATATGTTCTGGGAATCCTCCGATGGCATTGAGGAGTACACCACATCAGTCACTGGCTTCATCAATAAGTGCATCGATGACGTCGTCCCCACAGTGACCATACGTACATACCCCAAACAGAAGCCATAGATTACAGGCAATATCCGCACTGAGCTAAAGGGTAGAGCTGCCACTTTCAAGGAGCGGGACTCTAACCCGGAAGCTTATAAGAAATCCCGCTATACCCTCTGACAAACCATCAAGCAGGCAAAGCATCAATACAGGACTAAGATAGAATCGTACTACACCGGCTCCGACGCTCGTCGGATGTGGCAGGGCTTGTAAACTATTACAGACTATAAAGGGAATCACAGTGACCAGTGACAGGAGCCTTCCAGGTGAGTTCAATTACTTCTATGCTCGCTTCGAGGCAAGTAACACTAAAACATGCATGAGAGCATCAGCTGTTCCGGATGACTGTGTGATCATGCTCTCTGTAGCAAATATGAGTAAGACCTTTTAACAGGTCAACATTCACAAGGCCGCTGGGCCAGAAAGATTACCAGGACATGTACTCCGAGCATGCGCTGAGCAACTGTCAAGTGTCTTCACTGACATTTTCAACCTATTCCTGACTGAGTCTATAATACCAACATGTTTCAAGCAGGCCACCATAGTCCCTATGCCCAGTACTATTCTAATGTCCCAGTACTATTCTAATGTCCCAGTGACATTCTAATGTCCCAGTGCTATAGTAATGTCCCAGTGCTATTCTAATGTCCCAGTGCTATTCTAATGTCCCAGTGCTATTCTAATGTCCCAGTGCTATTCTAATGTCCCAGTTCTAATGTCCCAGTGCTATTCTAATGTCCCAGTTCTAATGTCCCAGTGCTATTCTAATGTCCCAGTGCTATTCTAATGTCCCAGTTCTATACTAATGTCCCAGTGCTATTCTAATGTCCCAGTGCTATTCTAATGTCCCAGTTCTAATGTCCCAGTGCTATTCTAATGTCCCAGTGCTATTCTAATGTCCCAGTGCTATTCTAATGTCCCAGTGCTATTCTAATGTCCCAGTTCTATTCTAATGTCCCAGTTCTATTCTAATGTCCCAGTTCTATAGTAATGTCCCAGTGCTATTCTAATGTCCCAGTGCTATTCTAATGTCCCAGTTCTAATGTCCCAGTGCTATTCTAATGTCCCAGTGCTATTCTAATGTCCCAGTTCTATAGTAATGTCCCAGTGCTACTCTAATGTCCCAGTGCTATTCTAATGTCCCAGTGCTATTCGAATGTCCCAGTGCCATA
Organism: Oncorhynchus nerka; assembly: GCF_034236695.1. Classification (NCBI taxonomy): domain Eukaryota; kingdom Metazoa; phylum Chordata; class Actinopteri; order Salmoniformes; family Salmonidae; genus Oncorhynchus; species Oncorhynchus nerka. Next base: position 83,295,886 of record NC_088402.1, read on the forward strand.
GTAATGTCCCAGTGCTATTCTAATGTCCAGGTGCTATTCTAATGTACCAGTGCTATTCTAATGTCCCAGTGCTATTCTAATGTCCCAGTTCTATAGTAATGTCCCAGTGCTATTCTAATGTCCCAGTGCTATTCTAATGTCCCAGTTCTAATGTCCCAGTGCTATTCTAATGTCCCAGTGCTATTCGAATGTCCCAGTGCCATAGTCATGTCCTAGTGCTATTCTAATGTCCCAGTGCTATAGTAAAGTCCCAGTGCTATAGTAAAGTCCCAGTGCTATTCTAATGTCCCAGTGCTATTCTAATGTCCCAGTGCCATAGTAATGTCCTAGTGCTATTCTAATGTCCCAGCGCTATTCGAATGTCCCAGTGCCATAGTAATGTCCCAGTGCTATTCTAATGTCCAGGTGCTATTCTAATGTCCCAGTGCTATTCTAATGTCCCAGTGCTTTTCTAATGTCCCAGTTCTATAGTAATGTCCCAGTGCTATTCTAATGTCCCAGTGCTATTCTAATGTCCAAGTTCTAATGTCCCAGTGCTATTCTAATGTCCCAGTGCTATTCTAATGTCCCAGTGCTATTCTAATGTCCCAGTGCTATTCTAATGTCCCAGTTCTAATGTCCCAGTGCTATTCTAATGTCCCAGTGCTATTCTAATGTCCCAGTTCTATACTAATGTCCCAGTGCTATTCTAATGTCCCAGTGCTATTCTAATGTCCCAGTTCTAATGTCCCAGTGCTATTCTAATGTCCCAGTGCTATTCTAATGTCCCAGTGCTATTCTAATGTCCCAGTGCTATTCTAATGTCCCAGTGCTATTCTAATGTCCCAGTTCTATTCTAATGTCCCAGTTCTATTCTAATGTCCCAGTGCTATTCTAATATCCCAGTGCTATTCTAATGTCCCAGTGCTATTCTAATATCCCAGTGCTCTTCTAATGTCCCAGTGCTATAGTTATGTCCTAGTGCTATTCGAATGTCCCAGTGCTATTCTACTGTCCCAGTGCTATTCTACTGTCCCAGTGCTATTCTACTGTCCCGGTGCTATTCTAATGTCCCAGTGCTATTCTAATGTCCCAGTGCTGTTCTACTGTCCCAGTGCTATTCTACTGTCCCAGTGCTATTCTAATGTCGCAGTGCTATTCTACTGTCCCGGTGCTATTCTACTGTCCCAGTGCTATTCTAATGTCCCAGTGCTATTCTACTGTCCCGGTGCTATTCTACTGTCCCAGTGCTATAGTAATGTCCTAGTGATATTGCAATGCCCTAGTGCTATTCTAATGTCCCAGTGGTATTCTAATGTCCCAGTGCTATTCTAATGTCCCCGTTCTAATGTCCCAGTGCTATAGTCATGCCCTAGTGCTATTCTAATGTCCCAGTGGTATTCTACTGTCCCAGTGCTATAGTAATGTCCTAGTGCTATTCTAATGTCCCAGTGCTATAGTAATGTCCCAGTGCTATTCTAATGTCCCAGTGCTATTCTAATGTCCCAGTTCTAATGTCCCAGTGCTATAGTCATGTCCTAGTGCTATTCTAATGTCCCAGTGCTATAGTAAAGTCAAAGTGCTATAGTAAAGTCCCAGTGCTATTCTAATGTCCCAGTGCTATTCTAATGTCCCAGTGCTATTCTAATGTCCCAGTGCTGTTCTACTGTCCCAGTGCTATTCTACTGTCCCAGTGCTATAGTAATGTCCTAGTGATATTGCAATGCCCTAGTGCTATTCTAATGTCCCAGTGGTATTCTAATGTCCCAGTGCTATTCTAATGTCCCCGTTCTAATGTCCCAGTGCTATAGTCATGCCCTAGTGCTATTCTAATGTCCCAGTGGTATTCTACTGTCCCAGTGCTATAGTAATGTCCTAGTGCTATTCTAATGTCCCAGTGCTATAGTAATGTCCCAGTGCTATTCTAATGTCCCAGTGCTATTCTAATGTCCCAGTTCTAATGTCCCAGTGCTATAGTCATGTCCTAGTGCTATTCTAATGTCCCAGTGCTATAGTAAAGTCCCAGTGCTATAGTAAAGTCCCAGTGCTATTCTAATGTCCCAGTGCTATTCTAATGTCCCAGTGCCATAGTAATGTCCTAGTGCTATTCTAATGTCCCAGTGCTATTCGAAAGTCCCAGTGCCATAGTAATGTCCTAGTGCTATTCTAATGTCCCAGTGCTATTCGAATGTCCCAGTGCTATTCTACTGTCCCAGTGCTATTCTAATGTCCCAGTGCTATTCTAATGTCCCAGTGCTATTCTAATGTCCCAGTGCTATTCTACTGTCCCAGTGCTATTCTACTGTCCCAGTGCTATTCTAATGTCCCAGTGCTATTCTACTGTCCCAGTGCTATTCTAATGTCCCAGTGCTATTCTAATGTCCCAGTTCTATAGTAATGTCCCAGTGCTATTCTAATGTCCCAGTGCTATTCTAATGTCCCAGTTCTAATGTCCCAGTGCTATTCTAATGTCCCAGTGCTATTCTAATGTCCCAGTGCTATTCTAATGTCCCAGTGCTATTCTAATATCCCAGTGCTCTTCTAATGTCCCAGTGCTATAGTTATGTCCTAGTGCTATTCGAATGTCCCAGTGCTATTCTACTGTCCCAGTGCTATTCTACTGTCCCAGTGCTATTCTAATGTCCCAGTGCTATTCTAATGTCCCAGTGCTATTCTACTGTCCCAGTGCTATTCTAATGTCCCAGTGCTATTCTAATATCCCAGTGCTCTTCTAATGTCCCAGTGCTATAGTTATGTCCTAGTGCTATTCGAATGTCCCAGTGCTATTCTACTGTCCCAGTGCTATTCTACTGTCCCAGTGCTATTCTACTGTCCCAGTGCTATTCTAATGTCCCAGTGCTATTCTAATGTCCCAGTGCTATTCTACTGTCCCAGTGCTATTCTACTGTCCCGGTGCTATTCTACTTTCCCAGTGCTATAGTAATGTCCTAGTGATATTGCAATGCCCTAGTGCTATTCTAATGTCCCAGTGGTATTCTAATGTCCCAGTGCTATTCTAATGTCCCCGTTCTAATGTCCCTGTGCTATAGTCATGCCCTAGTGCTATTCTAATGTCCCAGTGGTATTCTACTGTCCCAGTGCTATAGTAATGTCCTAGTGCTATTCTAATGTCCCAGTGCTATAGTAATGTCCCAGTGCTATTCTAATGTCCCAGTGCTATAGTAAAGTCCCAGTGCTATTCTAATGTCCCAGTGCTATTCTAATGTCCCAGTTCTAATGTCCCAGTGCTATTCTAATGTCTCAGTGCTGTGATAATGTCCCAGTGCTGTGATAATGTCCCAGTGCTATTCTAATGTCCCAGTGTTGTGGTAATGTCCCAGTGCTATTCTAATGTCCCAGTGCTATTCTAATGTCCCAGTGCTATTCTAATGTCCCAGTGCTATAGTAATGTCCCAGTGCTATTCTAATGTCCAGGTGCTATTCTAATGTCCCAGTGCTATTCTAATGTCCCAGTGCTATTCTAATGTCCCAGTTCTATAGTAATGTCCCAGTGCTATTCTCTAATGTCCCAGTGCTATTCTAATGTCCCAGTTCTAATGTCCCAGTGCTATTCTAATGTCCCAGTGCTATTCTAATGTCCCAGTTCTATTCTAATGTCCCAGTTCTATCCTAATGTGTCAGTGCTATTCTAATATCCCAGTGCTCTTCTAATGTCCCAGTGCTATAGTTATGTCCTAGTGCTATTCGAATGTCCCAGTGCCATAGTAATGTCCTAGTGCTATTCTAATGTCCCAGTGCTATTCTAATGTCCCAGTGCTATTCTACTGTCCCAGTGCTATTCTACTGTCCCAGTGCTATAGTAATGTCCTAGTGATATTGCAATGCCCTAGTGCTATTCTAATGTCCCAGTGGTATTCTAATGTCCCAGTGCTATTCTAATGTCCCTGTTCTAATGTCCCAGTGCTATAGTCATGCCCTAGTGCTATTCTAATGTCCCAGTGGTATTCTACTGTCCCAGTGCTATAGTAATGTCCTAGTGCTATTCTAATGTCCCAGTGCTATAGTAATGTCCCAGTGCTATTCTAATGTCCCAGTTCTAATATCCCAGTGCTATAGTCATGTCCTAGTGCTATTCTAATGTCCCAGTGCTATAGTAAAGTCCCAGTGCTATAGTAAAGTCCCAGTGATATTCTAATGTCCCAGTGCTATTATAATGTCCCAGTTCTAATGTCCCAGTGCTATTCTAATGTCTCAGTGCTATAGTAATGTCCCAGTGCTGTGATAATGTCCCAGTGCTGTGATAATGTCCCAGTGCTATTCTAATGTCCCAGTGTTGTGGTAATGTCCCAGTGCTATTCTAATGTCCCAGTGCTATTCTAATGTCCCAGTGTTGTGGTAACGTCCCAGTGCTATTCTAATGTCCCAGTGTTGTGGTAATGTCCCAGTGCTATTCTAATGTCCCAGTGTTGTGGTAATGTCCCAGTGCTGTGGTAATGTCCCAGTGCTGTGGTAATGTCCCGGTGTTGTGGTAATGTCCCGGTGCTATTCTAATGTCCCAGTGTTGTGGTAAAGTCCCAGTGCTGTGGTAATGTCCCAGTGCTGTGGTAATGTCCCGGGTCTATTCTAATGTCCCAGTGTTGTGGTAATGTCCCAGTGCTATTCTAATGTCCCAGTGCTTTGGTAACGTCCCAGTGCTGTGGTAATGTCCCAGTGCTGTGGTAACGTCCCAGTGCTATTCTAATGTCCCAGTGCTGTGGTAATGTCCCGGTGCTATTCTAATGTCCCAGTGCTGTGGTAACGTCCCAGTGCTATTCTAATGTCCCAGTGTTGTGGTAACGTCCCAGTGCTATTCTAATGTCCCAGTGTTGTGGTAATGTCCCAGTGTTGTGGTAACGTCCCAGTGTTGTGGTAATGTCCCAGTGTTGTGGTAATGTCCCAGTGCTATTCTAATGTCCCAGTGTTGTGGTAATGTCCCAGTGCTGTGGTAATGTCCCGGTGCTATTCTAATGTCCCAGTGCTGTTCTAATGTCCCAGTGTTATGGTAATGTCCCAGTGCTGTGGTAATGTCCCGGTGCTATTCTAATGTCCCAGTGTTATGGTAATGTCCCGGTGCTGTTCTAATGTCCCAGTGTTATGCTAATGTCCCAGTGCTGTTCTAATGTCCCAGTGTTATGGTAATGTCCCAGTGCTGTTCTAATGTCCCAGTGCTGTTCTAATGTCCCAGTGTTATGGTAATGTCCCAGTGCTGTTCTAATGTCCCAGTGTTATGGTAATGTCCCAGTGCTGTTCTAATGTCCCAGTGTTATGGTAATGTCCCGGTGCTGTTCTAATGTCCCGGTGCTATTCTAATGTCCCAGTGCTGTGGTAATGTCCTAGTGCTCTGGTTGTCTCCGTGTGCTGTGCAGATGCAGTCACTCTTTGTGTGTGTGTGTGTGCAGAAAGTCAAAGCAGGTGGTCATTCCAGTTCAAGTGCTCAGCAATAGAAACGGTCTCTAAGCCTGTTGTTATCAGACCTCATGCTCCGAAACTGTCTGTCTGCCCAACGGTAAGGAAGTGAACAGCTTGTGGCTGGGGTGTATGGGGTCCTTTTTTTATTTTATTTTTTATTTAACTAGGCAAGTCAGTTAAGAACAAATTCTTATTTTCAATGACGGCCTAGGAACAGTACCTTGTCAGCTCGGGGTTTTGAACTTGCAACCTTCCGGTTACTAGTCCAACGCTCTAACCACTAGGCTACCCTGCCGCCCCTTGATGATGCTGCAGGACTATCTCAAGCAACGTTTCAAGTAGATGTCCTGGATGGGTGGCAGCACGGTCCCAGAGATGTACTAGGTTGTCTTCACCACCCGTTGATGCACCTTGCAGTCGTGGAATAGCTGAACAGAGCTGAGCTGAGCAGGGGGAGACCATGTGACTTCAAGAGAGATCCAGGCAGGGCGAGAACATTTTGTGATGGTGAAAAAAATGGAGTTGGAGGGAGAGGACAGGGAGACAGAGAGATGAGAAGGAGAGAGAGTGGGAGGGGACAAGGAGACCGAGAGATAACAAGGAGAGAGAGAGTAGGAGGGGACTGGGAAGAAGTCGAGATGAGGAGGGAGAGAGAGGGAGGGGACAGGGAAGAAGGAGAGAGGAGAGAAAGATAGGGAGGAGACAGGGAGAAAGAGAGAGGTACAGTACAGTGTACAGTACCACCTACACATAAAGAGTCAATTAAACAATTGAATAAAATATGTTTTATTCTCACATATACTGGATAGGTGCAGTGTAATGTGTTGTTTTACAGGGTCAGCCATAATAGTACAGCACCCCTGGAGCAAATTAGTGTTAAGTGCCTTGCTCAGGGCACATCAACAGATTTTTAACTTGTTGGCTCGGGTAATCGAATCAGCTTCCTTTCGGTTACTGGCCCAACCGCTGGGCTGCCTGATAGGCTACCTGCATAATAGCCCTGTACTGTCTGTGTGGATGTTAACTCTTCTACATCAGACGCATACAACCCCATCATCATCATCATCATCCTTCATCTCCTCCTAAATTTATTTCCCCGCTTCCTTCAGGCGATGAGAAAAACTTCCCGGTCAACAGATCCACACAGATCACGTCCCAAATGGCACACTACTCCCTTTATAGTGCACTACTTTTATGTAGGCAATAGGGTGCTATTTGGAATGCAAACTCTGGTCAAAAGTAGTGCACTATATAGCGAATAGGGTGCTGAGCCCTGGTCTAAAGTAGTGTAGTGCACTATATAGGGAATAGGGTGCTGAGCCCTGATCTAAAGTACTGTAGTGCACTATATAGGGAATAGGGTGCTGAGCCCTGGTCTAAAGTAGTGTAGTGCACTATATAGGGAATAGGGTGCTGAGCCCTGGTCTAAAGTACTGTAGTGCACTATATAGGGAATAGGGTGCTGAGCCCTGGTCTAAAGTAGTGTAGTGCACTATATAGGGAATAGGGTGCTGAGCCCTGGTCTAAAGTAGTGTAGTGCACTATATAGGGAATAGGGTGCTGAGCCCTGGTCTAAAGTAGTGCACTATATTGGGAATAGCTACGGTGCCATTTGGGGGGGTGATAACAATCCCGGACCATTGGGCTACAGTATCTACTCACTGCTTCTTTACAGTGAACCACAGAGAGAAGCAGCATCATGTCTGTACAGATGGACTCACAAACATAATGGTCTTTGGTCGTATGGCTGTGGGGGGATGTTAACAAATTCAATACATTTCAAAGGGCTGGCTGAAAGTCAAAGGACTGTTAGCTGCTATGCTACTGTATACCACACCTAGCTCCATGTCCTGTGTTGTTGTCCTACGCTAATAACATCCACAGGAGTGTATGGGCTAATTCACACAGAAGGGTGATAGAGTGCAGGGCATTGAATTAGAATGAAATTCCATTTACTAATTCTAAGTGCTAGACTATCGTTCCTGTCACATCGTAAAGTCTAAAAAATATATATAAAAATACATTCATATTCAAATTTGCACCAAAAGCACTTTAAATGTTGCCTACTGTAAATAAAACGAGTGAAGAATCACAATATTATAGTCTTCTATACTGTAGATATCCTGAAATATTCAGAATATCAACCCATTGATTAAATACATCACAATAGTGTAGAAGTCTTCCCATAGAAGAGATGTTGTGAATCCTGATCTCCAGTTAAAAGAACCCAGAGACAATACAGCTTGAAACTGGAAGGCTGCTTTATTGGTCATACAAATGTTTGTGTTCAAATGAAGACAATCTTTCATGAGTTCTTACTAAGAGCCCAAATGGTTGTGTATCACTAACACCATACTGTATGTAGCTTTAATATCACAGCGTTCAAATGATAAACGACAGTTTGAAAAGCACTTTCCCAAAAAAAAATTCTGCAAAACATTTTTAAAAGTATATAATAAATCCATGCAAAAAAAAGAGTCCCCATTAATTTCATTAATTTAATATTGATACAAAAATAAATTTCAGATGGAAAGAACAGAGATATAGAAGGCAAGCTGCTTTTTCACAAAGTAACACACATGAACACAAGAAACTGCTGTTTTGAGTTGGATTGCTGTTTTGTTTTGGATTGCTGTTTTGAGTTGGATTGCTGTTTTGTTTTGGATTGCTGTTTTGAGTTGAATTGCTGTTTTGAGTTGGATTGCTGTTTTGAGTTGGATTGCTGTTTTGAGTTGGATTGCTGTTTTGAGTTGGATTGCTGTTTTGAGTTGGACTTCTGTTTTGTAAGGTAACATCAAAAGTCTATCTAGAGGATGAAGAGAAGAGGGCAGGTATTTGTTAATAGTTGTTAAGATAATCTGATCCCCGGCAGTATTAGTTCTGACCCCTCTCATCGTATCGAATGGACAAAGAATGCTGTTTGGTAGCCTCGAGTCCCTGATATACGTTGTCCTTCATTCTTTTCAAATTAACCCCCTTCCCCCCCACGCACACCACACACCCCACCCCATTCCCTCCTTCCACAGTTTTGAACATTTAAGTGTGGTATCATCATCTTCCAAATAAAACACTGAAAAAGCTGAAACGTGCACATGCCAATGAGTGGAGTTATAACACTAGATTAGAAACAAACAGTTCAAAGTAAAGGTGAGAGATGTTTGAAGCACAGAGTATCAGACATTGAAGTGTTGAACTGTAATTGCATTGATATGGTGTGGCTGTATGGATGGATGATGGGTAGTTAGGCCTACCAGACTGTGTGGCTGTATTTATGGCTAGAGAGAGATTGATTGGACCAGACTGTGTGGCTGTATTTATGGCTAGAGAGAGATTGATTGGACCAGACTGTGTGGCTGTATTTATGGCTAGAGAGAGATTGATTGGACCAGACTGTGTGGCTGTATTTATGGCTAGAGAGAGATTGATTGGACCAGACTGTGTGGCTGTATTTATGGCTAGAGAGAGATTGATTGGACCAGACTGTGTGGCTGGTCTTTTAGGCCTTGTGGATATATGGGTAGATACTAGGTCTTTTAGGCCTTGTGGATGTATGGGTAGATACTAGGTATTTTAGGCCTTGTGGATGTATGGGCAGATACTAGGTATTTTAGGCCTTGTGGATGTATGAGTAGATACTAGGTCTTTTAGGCCTTGGATGTATCTATAGATACTAGGTATTTTAGGCCTTGGATGTATGAGTAGACACTAGGTCTTTTAGGCCTTGTGGATGTATGGGTAGATACTAGGTATTTTAGGCCTTGTGGATGTATGGGTAGATACTAGGTATTTTAGGCCTTGGATATATGGGTAGATACTAGGTCTTTTAGGCCTTGGATGTATCTATAGATACTAGGTCTTTTAGGCCTTGGATGTATCTATAGATACTAAGTCTTTTAGGCCTTGTGGATGTATGAGTAGACACTAGGTCTTTTAGGCCTTGGATGTATCTATAGATACTAGGTCTTTTAGGCTTGTGGATGTATGGGTAGATACTAGGTCTTTTAGGCCTTGGATGTATGGGTAGACACTAGGTCTTTTAGGCCTTGTGGATGTATGGGTAGATACTAGGTCTTTTAGGCCTTGTGGATGTATGGGTAGATACTAGGTATTTTAGGCCTTGGATATATGGGTAGATACTAGGTCTTTTAGGCCTTGGATGTATCTATAGATACTAGGTCTTTTAGGCTTGTGGATGTATGGGTAGATACTAGGTATTTTAGGCCTTGGATGTATGAGTAGACACTAGGTCTTTTAGGCCTTGTGGATGTATGGGTAGATACTAGGTCTTTTAGGCCTTGTGGATGTATGGGTAGATACTAGGTATTTTAGGCCTTGGATATATGGGTAGATACTAGGTCTTTTAGGCCTTGGATGTATCTATAGATACTAGGTCTTTTAGGCCTTGGATGTATCTATAGATACTAAGTCTTTTAGGCCTTGTGGATGTATGAGTAGACACTAGGTCTTTTAGGCCTTGGATGTATCTATAGATACTAGGTCTTTTAGGCTTGTGGATGTATGGGTAGATACTAGGTCTTTTAGGCCTTGGATGTATGGGTAGACACTAGGTCTTTTAGGCCTTGTGGATGTATGGGTAGATACTAGGTCTTTTAGGCCTTGTGGATGTATGAGTAGACACTAGGTCTTTTAGGCCTTGTGGATGTATGAGTAGACACTAGGTCTTTTAGGCCTTGTGGATGTATGAGTAGATACTAGGTCTTTTAGGCCTTGTGGATGTATGAGTAGATACTAGGTCTTTTAGGCCTTGTGGATGTATGGGATGATACTAGGTCTTTTAGGCCTTGGATGTATCTATAGATACTAGGTCTTTTAGGCCTTGGATGTATCTATAGATACTAGGTATTTTAGGCCTTGTGGATGTATGAGTAGACACTAGGTCTTTTAGGCTTGTGGATGTATGAGTAGACACTAGGTCTTTTAGGCCTTGGATGTATCTATAGATACTAGGTCTTTTAGGCTTGTGGATGTATGGGAAGATACTAGGTCTTTTAGGCCTTGGATGTATGGGTAGATACTAGGTATTTTAGGCCTTGTGGATGTATGGGTAGATACTAGGTCTTTTAGGCCTTGTGGATGTATGAGTAGACACTAGGTCTTTTAGGCCTTGTGGATGTATGAGTAGACACTAGGTCTTTTAGGCCTTGTGGATGTATGAGTAGATACTAGGTCTTTTAGGCCTTGTGGATGTATGAGTAGATACTAGGTCTTTTAGGCTTTGTGGATGTATGAGTAGACACTAGGTCTTGGTTGGGATAGACGTCATCTTCACTGGAAGAGGCAGTCACACCCAACGGACTATCTAATTGGGACAAATGACTGATTAGTCAGGTTGAATTGCTGTGTGTCTGTGTGAATGTGTATGTGTGTGTTTGTTTATTGATTGCAGTTGAAAAAAGTTTGACAAGTTTGCAGAAAACAGTGGGAAATGTGCTGGTAGCATAAACCTCTCATCATCATGGTAATATCAGACCAGTGACTCCAGTGACTATGTATCAGCTATTTCCCAACACATACAGTAGGGTGCTGAATACCAACCAGTTTTAGACTGAACGTGTTACACATCAATCAAATGTGACAAACAAACAGTGTTATTTTGTAATATGTATATACAGCGCTTTCGGAAAGTATTCAGATCCCTTGACTTTTTCCACATTTTGTTACGTTACAGCCTTATTCTAAAATGGATAATAATAAAAAAATATATTAAAAATCTGCAATCTACACACAATATATCCCATAATGTCAAAGCGAAAACAGGTTCTTAGAAATGTTTGCACATTTATAAAAAAATGAAAAAAATACCTTATTTACATAAGTATTCAGACCCTTTGCTATGAGACTCGAAGTTGAGCTCAGGTGCCTCCTGTTTCCATTGATCATCCTTGAGATGTTTCTACAACTTGATTGGAGTCCACCTGTGGTAAAATAAATTGATTGGACATGATTTGGAAAGGCACACACCTGTCTACATAAGGTCCCACAGTTGACAGTGCATGACAGAGCAAAAATCAAGCTACAAAGTCAAATAAATTGTCCGTAGAGAGACAGGATTGTGTCAAGGCACAGATCTGGGGACGGGTACCAAAAAAACTATGCAGCATTGAAGGTCCCAAGAACAAAGTGCCCTCCACCATTCTTAAATGGAAGAAGTTTGGAACCACCAAGACTCTTCCTAGAGCTGGCTGCCCGGCCAAACTGAGCAATCGGTGGTGAAGGGCCTTGGTCAGGGAGAAGACCAAGAACTCGAGAGTTCCTCTATGGAGATGGGAGAACTTTCCAGAAGGACAACCATCTCTGCAGCACTCCACCAATCAGGCCTTTATGGTAGAGTGGCCAGACGGAAACCACTCTTCAGTAAAAGGCACATAACAGCCCGCTTGGAGTTTGCCAAAAGGCACCTAAAGACTCTCAGACCATGAGAAACAAGATTATCTGGTCTGATGAAACCAAGATTGAACTCTTTGGCCTGAATGTGAAGAGTCACGTCTGGGGAAAACCTGGCACCATCCCTAAGGTGTAGCTTGGGGGTGAAAGCATCATGCTGGGGGGATGTTTAGCAGCGACAGGGACAGGGAGACTAGTCAGGATTGAGGGAAAGATAAGTGGAGCAAAGTACAGAGAGATCCTTGATGAAAACCTGCTCCAGAGCGCTCAGGACCTCAGACTGGGGGTGAATGTTCACCTTCCAATAGGACAACGATTCTAAGCACACAGCCAAGAAAACTCAGGAGTGTCTTCAGGACAAGTCTCTGAATGTCCTTGAGTGTCCCAGCCAGAGCCCGGACTTGAAACGGATTGAACATCTCCGGAGAGACCTGAAAATAGCTGTGCAGCGACGCTCCCCATCCAACCTGACAGAGCTTGACAGGATCTGCAGAGAAGAATGGGAATAACTCCCCAAATACAGGTGGGCCAAGCTTGTAGCATCATACCCCAAAATAATCAAGGCTGTAATCACTGCCAAAGGTGCTTCAACAAAATACTGAGTAAAGGGTCTGAAGACTTGTGTTAATGTGATATTTAAGTTTTTATTTTAAATAAATTAGCCACATTTTCTAAAAACCTGTTTTTACTTTTTTATTATGGGGTATTTTGTGTAGACTGATGGGGGGGACGATGTAATCAATTGTAGAATAAGGCTGTAACGTAACAATATGTGGAAAAAGTCAAGGGGTCTGAATAATTTCAGAAGGCACTGTACATATAGACATATATATGTATAGATGTCTATTTCTTTGTGTATTGTATAATATCTATATTTCATTCAATTTCCGTCAACAAAGTGAAAAGTGTCAACAAAAAATCCCAAAATGAACAAATATGGCAAAGGGCATATCTGGAAGTCATTCTATACTGTTATTGTTTCATTTTACATTATTAGCGGTAGCTCTTTCAAATTCAGTATTTACAAAAAACACAACAAAGCATGCCGATAAAATAAAAGAATATAGTACATTATTTATAGTTTCTTTTAAAAAGTTCATTCTTTTTCAGTGATTGTGTCATCATAGCCCGCACTGCACATACATGTATATTTCTTATTTTTATTGATTTTATTTCTCCAAGTAAATTCACTGATCAATACATCATTCATCTAAAACATGACATCCAAAATGAGCACGGGCTGAAACTGGATGGCATAGTTTGCTCTTATGGTTGTAACGTCATTGATCGATCAAACCGGGAATGTATTTGGTTTTAAGTGTGCAGCAGTCAAGCAGGCGGACATTATCTGTAGACATGTCTTTATATTGTAAACAGACCTCTAGATAGTAATAATAGACAGACATGGGGATATCAGGTACGGGTACAGGCAGTGTTCAACACACCATAATGGCTTCAATGGTGCATCCCTAGATACTATGTTGTTGTCTGACCAGGCATCCGTTTGTTTGTTTGTTTGTTTGTATAGATGAACGACCATTACATCACTCCTGTGTGGAAAAAAAAAGTTGTAAACACCTTTTAGAGGAGCTGTTATTGTTATGTCTCGACTTGTCTCACCTGCCTGTCACTCACAGGGATCTAAATCATCTCTTTGGCCCAGCCTAGCCTAGCGCTCGCTCTCGTTTCATTTGAGTAGCTTCAAAGCTGCCTCACGTTTTCTTAAAGGCACGATTCTACTGTGAATCATGAATCATGACTTGATACGAGTTGATCATACGAGGCCTCTCTGATAAAAGTCTAATTGAATTTGATTCTGCAGAGACAGAGAAGATCTTTGGGAGACGGCGGTTGGACGGGTCACGTCACTTTGACCTTACATCCCCAGGAAGATTCTTCATTTATCAAACAGACAGCTAGGTGACCAATCAAATAATAGCCTGCTAGCACATGACATGATGCAAGCCTGGGTCCAACATCCACACACTATACACAGTGTTGAAGAGGTCCCACAAAGCGCAATGATATACTGACAAACATGGGACTTTCAGCTCACTCCTGCTGAAGGCATAAACATCATGCCATCATAAACATCATGTATATCATGCCAGCAGTGGCTGGGCATGTCCTGCTGCTCTATGTACCCTCCATGGTCCCCTCTATGTACCCTCCATGGTCCCCTCTATGTACCCTCCATGGTCCCATCTATGTACCCTCCATGGTCCCCTCTATGTACCATCCACGGTCCCCTCTATGTACCCTCCATGGTTCCCTCTATGTACCCTCCATGGTTCCCTCTATGTACCCTCCATGGTTCCCTCTATGTACCCTCCATGGGTCCCTCTATGTACCCTCCATGGTTCCCTCTATGTACCCTCCATGGTCCCCTCTATGTACCCTCCATGGTCCCCTCTATGTACCCTCCATGGTTCCCTCTATGTACCCTCCATGGTTCCCTCTATGTACCCTCCATGGTCCCCTCTATGTACCCTCCATGGTTCCCTCTATGTACCCTCCATGGTTCCCTCTATGTACCCTCCATGGTCTCCTCTATGTACCCTCCATGGTTCCCTCTATGTACCCTCCATGGTCTCCTCTATGTACCCTCCATGGTTCCCTCTATGTACCCTCCATGGTCTCCTCTATGTACCCTCCATGGTCTCCTCTATGTACACTTGTACTTCTATGTCACTTGTATGTGTCTATGCTGCTTTATAGATGAACTACATTTTACATTTACATTTTAGTCATTTAGCAGACGGTTTTATCCAGAGCGACTTACAGGAGCAAAATCGGCAGATTTTTCTCTGGGATACGAACTACTATGCCACATACATTCTCACTGCTTGAAATTCAAACTTTCTTCTGAGAAGGATTGCATTGCATCAGAGGACATCTACATACATCAGAGCTGGAAACTCAAAGTGTCTATCGACGTGCCACTGGGCCACAGTGAACGATAGTCTAACCGGGAACTGATGGAGTGACAGAGGACATCTACATACATCAGAGCTGGAAACTCAAAGTGTCTATCGACGTACCACTGGGCCACAGTGAACGATAGTCTAACCGGGAACTGATGGAGTGACAGAGGACATCTACATACATCAGAGCTGGAAACTCAAAGTGTCTATCGACGTGCCACTGGGCCACAGTGAACGATAGTCTAACCGGGAACTGATGGAGTGACAGGACATCTACATACATCAGAGCTGGAAACTCAAAGTGTCTATCGACGTGCCACTGGGCCACAGTGAACGATAGTCTAACCGGGAACTGATGGAGTGACAGAGGACATCTACATACATCAGAGCTGGAAACTCAAAGTGTCTATCGACGTGCCACTGGGCCACAGTGAACGATAGTCTAACTGGGAACTGATGGAGTGACAGGACATCTACATACATCAGAGCTGGAAACTCAAAGTGTCTATCGACGTGCCACTGGGCCACAGTGAACGATAGTCTAACCGGGAACTGATGGAGTGACAGAGGACATCTACATACATCAGAGCTGGAAACTCAAAGTGTCTATCGACGTGCCACTGGGCCACAGTGAACGATAGTCTAACTGGGAACTGATGGAGTGACAGGACATCTACATACATCAGAGCTGGAAACTCAAAGTGTCTATCGACGTGCCACTGGGCCACAGTGAACGATAGTCTAACCGGGAACTGATGGAGTGACAGAGGACAGAAGTGAATCAAATAAAAACCAGAAGAAAGGATCTATGGAAGCATCAGTATATCAGCTGTTTCAACATCTCCCATCATCCTCCCCTACAGTACCACTGATACATGTCTCACTCTTCCCTGTACGCAGACAGACAAAGCATTGGAGGAGAATTATAGAATTTTAACTGACATTGATCTGTGAAGGATATGGATATACAGGTTATGGATATACAGGATATGGATATACAGGATATGGATATACAGGATATGGATATACAGGATATGGATATACAGGATATGGCATCAAACATTGCCTGTTCGTACTGCCACAACAACAAGAGGGAGTTGGTTGGAGACCACAGGTAAGGGTGGTAACCGTAGCAACAAAGGTAAAGGTAGTAAACATTTGATGTAAAAACCAGGGTCTCTTAATAAGACCCCGATTAGGTTTCTTTAGAACGGTCTGAAAAGTGTCTTTGAAATCTGTGCATCCTCATTCTTATTCTGAAGATATATTCCTGATAGAACTCAGCAAAAACTATGCTTGTCCCTCTCAGAATAAAATCTAATCAAAATTCTACTTTGTGTTTTTCATAAATGTGCCAGAATAGAGGTTTGCCTCTGAGGGTGTAACTACTTACTCCAGTAAAATCCCAAATGGGCGTCATAAAAAGATCGGTCTGGCAGTTGAAAAGCAACATTATAGTGAACGGTAGGTCACACCACTTGATTCCGTCAATATTGTATATATAGACATATGTGTCATATATATATCAATCATGTTCCAGTTCTATTTCTCATAAACATTTGTCCAGTGGACTGCCTCAAACCTATGGTCGAGCCATTAGTGTCTCGTGGACTATGATTACATCATGCATGATTCCTGATGAAAACATGCCTTCATGCAAGTCATATCTATGCATTGAACAAGCACAATAATTTATCTGAGACTCAGTCGGTCAGAGCGAGTCCCCACCCTTCTTCAGCCCAAGTCTAAACACTGACTTGTGCCCCCTACCCAGTGTGACAGTATGAAAGCCCATGTATGAAATGTATTTTTCATAATGTTAGTATAACTAAGCGAGAGAAGATGAAAAGTGACCAGTGTGACATGGGCTAAATGTTATTTGTTCTCGGTTTTTTTGCTGCTCAAATAATGTAAAGATAAAAGTATTTTCAGCACAAACTGTTCTGTTTTCTTTCTTTCTCTAAACGTTCATTCTTCGTATTTAAAACTTGATAAGAACGACAGTGCAGGAAGTGGATGTTACTGAGACCATGTCAGACTGCGTAGTAGAACAGTTCTAGAAGGTTCTGTAACATAGGTTCCGTCCCGTTCCTCTCCTGAGGTGCTCCCATAGTGGTGGACATTTCGCTGCAGGGGCTCGTCCACCCAGGGTACTGGCAGTCAGAGACTCTTTTGCGCCAATAAATCTCCCTCCATCTTGTTTGCAGAGGTTTCTCCCTTCTTTTCGATGATCCTGAACATATATTTTAATATATAGAATGCCAATGGCGGGTACACTATTATGGAGTTATTATTTATATTATTTATATTATCGTTGTTCTTCCTCACATTATTTCCAAGAAATAAAGAAGACATTTATCATCAGGCAGTAAAATCCTTTAGTGATAATAATGGTGGCCTAACTAAATTCTTATCGTGGGCAACATGTACATCGCCATCTGTGTTTTGCTTCAACTGACCCTAACTATCCAACGCCGAATCTCGATCCTTCATTTTGTGTTAAATTGAAATCTGTAAAAAAAAAGTGTAGTTTTCGTACCTTTTTTTAAACTTGCAAATTATATTTTTTCTACATTTGTCTATTTATTGGGCTCAGAGTCCCTTCTGGCTGTGTGTAGTATTGTAATAATGACAGTCACTGAACCCTGACTAAAATTTAGATTCCCGCTCATCTTTTTGATTTCTGTCCTTCTCTCTCCTCTCTCCCTCGTTCTCTTCCTGTTTCTCCTTGTCAGGTTTGGTCACGCTGTCGTACGAGGGAAGAGAGGCGGTGGAGAGTGTGCTCTCTTTCTTTTCCTCGTTGTTGGTCCCACCATTCTCCAGCTTGGTCTTGGGCCTGCACTTGCAGATGAAGCCCCGTTTGAGGAGGTGAGCGCGGTAGGCTTTCTGGATGCAACGTGCGGATATGTCCTCCTGGCGCCGGCGCAGTGTCGTGGTGATGGGCTCGTACGACACCTTGGAGGGGTTGGCCTGCACGAAGCGCTCCTCCATCTGCGTGCGTAGCATGTCCAGCTCGCCACTGTCGCCCAGAACACGCTTGGTGAAGGCAAACAGGATGTCCAGGCAGTGGATGCGGTCGCCGCTGACCATGGGCATGTCCATGGCGATCAGCTCGATGGTGTTGGGTTTGGGAATGCGGAGAGGGTGCTCCAGGGTGTCTGCGAAGTCACCCAGCTTTGCGAAGGTGATGAACTGGGAAGCGGCGGGGTCAAATTTCTCCCAGATTTCATAGAACGTCTCAAAGTCGTCTTCACTGAGCGGGTCGGCGCTCTCTTCTGTTGCTACACTGAAATTCTCTAAGATGATGGCGATGTACATGTTGACTACGACAAGGAAGGAAATAATGATATACATCACAAAGAAAAATATGCCAACTGAGGGGTTGCCGCAGTTGCCTGTAGACGGTGCACCTGGGTTCTCCATGGTTGAGTCGCAGTCAGGAGGGTAGTTGAGGATGGGGAGCAAGAGACCATCCCAGCCTGCAGACGTGGTGATCATGAATAAGCAGATCATGCTGTTCCCGAAGGTCTCAAAGTTATACATGTCGTCTATCCCGGCCCCGTGTTTGACGTAGCCGAAGTTGGACATTCCGAAGATGCTGAAGATGAACATCACCAGGAAGAGCAGGAGGCCGATGTTGAACAGGGCAGGAAGTGACATCATCAAGGCGAAGAGTAAAGTCCGTATGCCCTTGGCCCCTTTGATCAGACGCAGGATGCGGCCGATTCGAGCCAATCGGATGACCCTGAAGAGGGTCGGCGATACGAAGTACTTCTCAATGATGTCAGCCAGGAACATGCCTGTGGAGGAAGAGGGTGGAGAAGACAAGACACCCAGGGACAAGAAAGTTAGCAGACATGACTCAACTAGGGCTGTGGCAGTCATGACATTTTGTCAGCCGGTTATTGTCATGCAAAAGACTGCCGGTCTCACTGTAATTCATTGTTAATTAACAACATGAAATATGTTTAACATCTGTAGGCCTCCATGCATTACAAGCCGTTGATGGGTGCGTTTGTAACATCTACATTTAAAAATATATAATAAATAAATGTAATATACACCATCACAATACATCCATTATATATTTTAGTCAGGTCTAAAGAAACATTATGATATGAATTTTTTTTTTCAGAAGAACAGAATATGAGTTGGCCTACTGTAGTGCTATGTTATCTATGTTAACTATGTTATCTATTCTCCATGCGAGTGCGCATATTAACAAGCTATGTTGAGCATAAAAGTGATCATTTGAAACAGGTCCTATATGTCTGCTAGATTTTGAGTTATTTGGCAACTATAGTTGTCAATGATACAAACCTGAGAATCAAAACATATAGGGGCAGCATAATGTGACTATAGACTACCGATGATTTGAGAAAGTAGCAAGAAAGTGGCGCTCTGTTCCTTGCCTCAGGCTGCACAGCTGTTCTCTCATCAAGTGATCATATTTTCACCCGTCAGACTATTCTCAATTTTAATCTTGTCTTTATTGATATGCAACATTAGTTTAGATGTAGAATGGCCCAAATGGGAAGGAACAGAGCAGTGGGGAAATGAATGTCATTTGTAGGCAGTCAAATAGCGAATGGAGGCCGCCCGCTTTCCTACCGGCCTGTTCTGTAGGCTACTTCAGTTATATAGTGGGTCATGTGCTTTCCTACCAGCCTGTTCTGTAGGCTACTTCAGTTATATAGTGGGTCATGTGCTTTCCTACCAGCCTGTTCTGTAGGCTACTTCAGTTATATAGTGGGTCATGTGCTTTCCTACCAGCCCGTTCTGTAGGCTACTTCAGTTATATAGTGGGTCATGTGCTTTCCTACCAGCCCGTTTTGTAGGCTACTTCAGTTATATAGTGGGTCATGTGCTTTCCTACCAGCCTGTTCTGTAGGCTACTTCAGTTATATAGTGGGTCATGTGCTTTCCTACCGGCCTGTTCTGTAGGCTACTTCAGTTATATAGTGGGTCATGTGCTTTCCTACCGGCCTGTTCTGTAGGCTACTTCAGTTATATAGTGGGTCATGTGCTTTCCTACCGGCCTGTTCTGTAGGCTACTTCAGTTATATAGTGGGTCATGTGCTTTCCTACCAGCCCGTTCTGTAGGCTACTTCAGTTATATAGTGGGTCATGTGCTTTCCTACCGGCCTGTTCTGTAGGCTACTTCAGTTATATAGTGGGTCATGTGCTTTCCTACCAGCCCGTTTTGTAGGCTACTTCAGTTATATAGTGGGTCATGTGCTTTCCTACCGGCCTGTTCTGTAGGCTACTTCAGTTATATAGTGGGTCATGTGCTTTCCTACCAGCCCGTTCTGTAGGCTACTTCAGTTATATAGTGGGTCATGTGCTTTCCTACCGGCCTGTTCTGTAGGCTACTTCAGTTATATAGTGGGTCATGTGCTTTCCTACCAGCCCGTTTTGTAGGCTACTTCAGTTATATAGTGGGTCATGTGCTTTCCTACCAGCCTGTTCTGTAGGCTACTTCAGTTATATAGTGGGTCATGTGCTTTCCTACCAGCCCGTTCTGTAGGCTACTTCAATTATATAGTGGGTCATGTGCTTTCCTACCAGCCTGTTCTGTAGGCTACTTCAGTTATATAGTGGGTCATGTGCTTTCCTACCAGCCCGTTCTGTAGGCTACTTCAATTATATAGTGTGTCATGTGCTTTCCTACCGGCCTGTTCTGTAGGCTACTTCAATTATATAGTGTGTCATGTGCTTTCCTACCAGCCCGTTTTGTAGGCTACTTCAGTTATATAGTGGGTCATGTGCTTTCCTACCAGCCTGTTCTGTAGGCTACTTCAATTATATAGTGGGTCATGTGCTTTCCTACCAGCCCGTTTTGTAGGCTACTTCAGTTATATAGTGGGTCATGTGCTTTCGTACCAGCCTGTTTTGTAGGCTACTTCAGTTATATAGTGGGTCATGTGCTTTCCTACCAGCCCGTTCTGTAGGCTACTTCAATTATATAGTGGGTCATGTGCTTTCCTACCAGCCTGTTCTGTAGGCTACTTCAGTTATATAGTGGGTCATGTGCTTTCCTACCAGCCCGTTCTGTAGGCTACTTCAATTATATAGTGGGTCATGTGCTTTCCTACCAGCCTGTTCTGTAGGCTACTTCAGTTATATAGTGGGTCATGTGCTTTCCTACCAGCCCGTTCTGTAGGCTACTTCAGTTATATAGTGGGTCATGTGCTTTCCTACCGGCCTGTTCTGTAGGCTACTTCAGTTATATAGTGGGTCATGTGCTTTCCTACCAGCCCGTTTTGTAGGCTACTTCAGTTATATAGTGGGTCATGTGCTTTCCTACCAGCCCGTTTTGTAGGCTACTTCAGTTATATAGTGGGTCATGTGCTTTGAGAAATAAATATAAAGAACACTTATTTCACTGCACGCATTAACTGTTTGAGGAGCATGCTCTCACTGCCCGACAGGTGATATTCCTGCCTCTTGCTGCCTGACAGGTGATATTCCTGTTTGAGGAGCATGTTCTCACTGCCTGACAGGTGATATTCCTGTTTGAGGAGCATGCTCTCACTGCCCGACAGGAGATATTCCTGCCTCTTGCTGCCTGACAGGTGATATTCCTGTTTGAGGAGCATGTTCTCACTGCCTGACAGGTGATATTCCTGTTTGAGGAGCATGCTCTCACTGCCTGACAGGTGATATTCCTGCCTCTTGCTGCCTGACAGGTGATATTCCTGTTTGAGGAGCATGTTCTCACTGCCTGACAGGTGATATTCCTGCCTCTTGCTGCCTGACAGGTGATATTCCTGTTTGAGGTGCATGCTCTCACTGCCTGGCAGGTGATATTCCTGTTTGAGGAGCATGCTCTCACTGCCTGTCAGGTGATATTCCTGTTTGAGGAGCATGCTCTCACTGCCCGACAGGTGATATTCCTGTTTGAGGAGCATGCTCTCACTGCCTGACAGGTGATATTCCTGCCTCTTGCTGCCTGACAGGTGATATTCCTGTTTGAGGTGCATGCTCTCACTGCCTGGCAGGTGATATTCCTGTTTGAGGAGCATGCTCTCACTGCCTGGCAGGTGATATTCCTGTTTGAGGAGCATGCTCTCACTGCCCGACAGGTGATATTCCTGTTTGAGGAGCATGCTCTCACTGCCTGACAGGATATATTCCTGTTTGAGGAGCATGCTCTCACTGCCCGACAGGTGATATTCCTGTTTGAGGAGCATGTTCTCACTGCCTGACAGGTGATATTCCTGCCTCTTGCTGCCTGACAGGTGATATTCCTGTTTGAGGAGCATGCTCTCACTGCCTGGCAGGTGATATTCCTGCCTCTTGCTGCCTGACAGGTGATATTCCTGTCTGAGGTGCATGCTCTCACTGCCTGGCAGGTGATATTCCTGCCTCTTGCTGCCTGACAGGTGATATTCCTGTTTGAGGTGCATGCTCTCACTGCCTGGCAGGTGATATTCCTGTTTGAGGAGCATGCTCTCACTGCCTGGCAGGTGATATTCCTGTTTGAGGAGCATGCTCTCACTGCCTGACAGGTGATATTCCTGTTTGAGGAGCATGCTCTCACTGCCTGACAGGTGATATTCCTGTTTGAGGAGCATGTTCTCACTGCCTGACAGGTGATATTCCTGCCTCTTGCTGCCTGACAGGTGATATTCCTGTTTGAGGAGCATGCTCTCACTGCCTGACAGGTGATATTCCTGCCTCTTGCTGCCTGACAGGTGATATTCCTGTTTGAGGAGCATGCTCTCACTGCCTGGCAGGTGATATTCCTGCCTCTTGCTGCCTGGCAGGTGATATTCCTGTTTGAGGAGCATGCTCTCACTGCCTGGCAGGTGATATTCCTGTTTGAGGAGCATGCTCTCACTGCCCGACAGGTGATATTCCTGTTTGAGGAGCATGCTCTCACTGCCTGACAGGTGATATTCCTGTTTGAGGAGCATGCTCTCACTGCCTGACAGGTGATATTCCTGTTTTAGGAGCATGCTCTCACTGCCTGACAGGATATATTCCTGTTTGAGGAGCATGCTCTCACTGCCCGACAGGTGATATTCCTGTTTGAGGAGCATGTTCTCACTGCCTGACAGGTGATATTCCTGCCTCTTGCTGCCTGACAGGTGATATTCCTGTTTGAGGAGCATGCTCTCACTGCCTGGCAGGTGATATTCCTGTTTGAGGAGCATGCTCTCACTGCCCGACAGGTGATATTCCTGTTTGAGGAGCATGCTCTCACTGCCTGACAGGTGATATTCCTGTTTGAGGAGCATGCTCTCACTGCCTGACAGGTGATATTCCTGTTTGAGGAGCATGCTCTCACTGCCTGACAGGTGATATTCCTGTTTGAGGAGCACGCTCTCACTGCCCGACAGGTGATATTCCTGTTTGAGGAGCATGCTCTCACTGCCCGACAGGTGATATTCCTGTTTGAGGAGCATGCTCTCACTGCCCGACAGGTGATATTCCTGTTTGAGGAGCATGCTCTCAATGCCCGACAGGTGATATTCCTGTTTGAGGAGCATGCTCTCACTGCCCGACAGGTGATATTCCTGTTTGAGGAGCATGCTCTCACTGCCTGACAGGTGATATTCCTGTTTGAGGTGCATGCTCTCACTGCCCGACAGGATATATTCCTGTTTGAGGAGCATGCTCTCACTGCCCGACAGGTGATATTCCTGCGTCTTGCTGCCTGACAGGTGATATTCCTGTTTGAGGAGCATGCTCTCACTGCCCGACAGGTGATATTCCACCAGAACTCTGTATGCCATGGGCTCTACAACATTGTTCCTGCAGCTACCCAGTGCTTCATTTGGGAAACCAAATGAAACCTGTTCGGGAACATCAATAGTAATATGTTTTTGCAACTAAACATATTTCACAAAATTATTTGACAGGCCGTCTGCGCGTTCGAGAAAGGTTAAAGGGCAGAGAGAAGGAGATGGAAACGCACGGTGCTGAGATATTCTGTATAGCTAAAGGTAAGGTGTCACCCAATTAATTACTAGACTATTCCAAATAAAATACAAATGCACTAATTGTAGGCTAACTGTAAGCTGCCCTGCACAATCAATGAACCAACAGCATTGCCTAGGGCTATACGTTCTCTCCCAGACTCATTTTGGAGCGTAGCATCAGGTAACCAGTCCATCCAGTATGCATAATAATACAGTCCACACCCAAAGGCGATTACTCAAATGAGTTACATTTTGCAGTATAGGCTAGACCAATTATGTACCAAAGACATCTTAAATCAGTTTTGTTGTGTGTGTTTCTGCCGGTAGGCTGTTTTATTTTACCTTTATTTATCTAGGCAAGTCAGTTAATATAACCGTGTGTTAGTGTGGGTTTTCAGTGAATTTATGTAAATCACAAAGCTTATCTGCATTTCCTGTGGTGCAGGAAAATTCTCAGCAACAAAGAGTGATCGAAGTACGATCCAAGACCTGTAATTTATTGATCTGTTTGATAGGAAAGCTGCTTTCTGAAATCCCAAATATACTGTGTATGAAAGATACACTGTCTATCCTCCCGAGTGGCATAGCAGTCTAAGGAACAGCATCTTAGTGCTAGAGGCATCACTACAGACACCCTGATTCGAATCCAGTCTGTATCACAACCGGCCGTAATTGGGAGTCCCATAAGGCGGCGCACAATTGACCCAGCGTCGTCTGGATTTGGCTAGTGTAGGCCGTCATTGTAAATGAGAATTTGTTTTTAATTGACTTGCCTAGTTAAATAAACGTAACATTAAAAAAAGAGTACTCAGTAGATAAACCAAAGTCTGGCTGAGTCTACGGAGGCTTTCTATGACCATGGTTTTGTACAGTATGCACCCAAAATGGCACCCTATTCCCAATACAGTGACCTACATTTGACCAGAGTCCTATGAGTCCTGGTCAAAAAGTAGTGCACTAAATAATGAAGAGGGTGCCACTTTAGACTCAGCCCCACTCCCCTCACCCGCGATGGACAGGACGACGACGACCGTGTCGAACACGTTCCAGCCATTGGTGAAGTAGTAGTGGCGCAGGGCGAAGAGTTTCAGGACGAACTCGGTGGTGAATGCCACGATGAAGATGAAGTTGACCCAATAGAGGATGTTCTGCGTCTCGTCCGACTGGTCGTCTGTCTCCACCATCATGGTGACCATGTTGAGGCAGATCAACATCATAATGGAGATGTCGAAGACTTGCTGGGTCACAAAGTCAAACACCAACCCTTGGATCTTGTTCTGTGGAGACAAGGAGACAACAACAAGGCACCATGCACACACACAAGTATGCATGCAGAGACACACACACACACACACACACACACACACACACACACACACACACACACACACACACACACACACACACACACACACACACACACACACACACACACACACACACACGTACACATGCAGACACACACACACAGACACACACACAGACACACACACACACACACACACACACACACACACACACACACACACACACACACACACACACACACACACACATGCAGACACACACACACAGACACAAGAACAACAACAGCAAAAACACACATTTTGTTAATCGAAGGGAAAAACTGCCACAATGGATTGAAATTCATATTTCAGCATTTCAGTGTTAACATAATACACAGCGCTACGTTAAGCATGAAATACTGAAAATGTCAATATGTTGTGGCAGTACAGGAGGTTGGTGGTACCTTAATTGGGGAGGACGGGCTCGTGGAAATAGCTGGAGTGGAAATATGGAATGGTATCAAGTACATCAAACCCATGGTTTCCTTGGTTTCCATGTTTTTGGTGACATTCCACATACTCCATTTCGGCCATTATTATGAGCTGTTCTCCCCTCAGCAGCCTCATATGTGTGGCAGTGTTCCACACCATACAGACCTAGCCTGGTCCCACAC